>NW_026015728.1:0-29801 GCF_020379485.1 Brassica napus
ATGTGTCCTAGCCAGCAGTCTTTCCCCCCTACGGTACAATGCCTTTCAAGCATTTCCAAGCAAACATCTTGACCTTGGGCGCTAATTTCAGATTCCATATCGTTTTTCCGCCAGTTAAATCAGGGGAAGCTTCATCTTCAAGTATCTCAGCCGTTGCCTTCTGCCTCTGCCATTGCAATGATACCCTGTTTTCACTGATATTCTCCCTGCTCTTCTCTCCAGCTTCTCTCCAGCCCATTTAGAACGTCGGGAGCCCCTTTTGAACTTGGTTTAAGCAGCAAATGCGTTCTTCTTCAAAAGGTAATAAGGCTTGGATGAGGTTCCTATTTCATTCCCCTGAGCCCTCGTGAATGAGATCTCGAACGATTAACAAAGCTGAGTCTTTTGTAGCTGGGCCCATGGATCTAGTGGGGAGTTTAGGCTCAACCATGGATCTCCCAGATCCGGATTGAAGCGCCATCCCCTACAACCCATCCCAAGTTCTCCATTAGTAAATCCCTTCCTACAAGTATACTCTGCTACCCATGAGAAGCTGTGTTGGAGGATACATCTTAGAAGGTTGCCCTCCAGACAGTCTTGCTCAGCAATACTCTCCCCAACAATCCTTCTGGTTGCTTCAGCAGGCGCCAACTGAGCTTAGCTAAAAATGCGTTGTTGAACGCTTGAATATCTCTAATCCCTCCCGAGGCCACCGTGTTCTTTTGATAGAGTCAATTTTTCCCAAGCTATCCAGCCAACTTCCGCAGCCTTTACGATCATCCCAATAAAACCTGGTCAGTGCAGAATGAATCCTTTTACAGAGAGAGATTGGGAGTTTGAAGCACGTCATTCGTGCGAATGAATCGGAAGAGCACGCTCGGACTCTCCCTCCCCCTTGCCACTTGAAATCCCTTGATGAACCCTTCCTCTTGTGCTCTGTTACAAAGACCCGAGAGCACTTCACTACACAAGATAAATATGTAGGGAGAGAGGGGGTCGCCTTGGCGGATCCCTCTGCTCGTGTAACCAATCCTCTAGGCGAACCGTTGATGAGAAGGAGTATGTAACTGTGAGATCAACTGCATGATCAAGCCAATCCAGGTATGGCTAAATCCGAGTCTCTCAAGCACATGAGAAATAAGTCTCATTCAAGTCTATCGTAGGCTTTACTCATATCCGTCTTACCCCGCCATTGACACGCTTTGCTCAGCCTTAGACGTCTTTAGCGTGTGGAAAACTCGTGGGTGATAAGAATATTGTCGCTGATCGCTTGGCCCGGGATGAAGTGGATTGATTTTTCAGAAATATTCTTCTCCAGCAGTGGCTGTAGGCGATGTTGGAGAATCTTGGAATATATCTTGTAGTAGACATGCACAAGGAAATTGGTCTATACTCCGAGATACGCTGCGGGCTCTTCACTTTTGGTATGAGACAGACATGAGTCGCGTTAATTCCTCCTCTAGGGAGAATCCCTGTCCGAAAGCGTTCTATATCTCTTCCACCAGGTTCCTGTCCAATACTTCCCAATTCTATCCCAATGCGTATTGTAAAGCTAGCCGAAATCCCTCCGGACCCGTGCTTTCTCTCCTTTACCTTTACTGCCATTACCCGCTTCCTTATCTCAAGGCTGAGGGGATTGCTGTTAATGCTTCATTATCCTCCGGAGTGATAATCGGGCGTAAGGCGTGTCGGACCGTGTCCTCTCTATCCCCAGGCTCCTGGAATAAAGTTTTTCGAAGTAATCCACCACGGTCGCTGAAATTCCCTCTTACTTATACACCGCCTTACCCTCACTATCTTCTAGAACTGTAATGCGTTTGCCCGCGTCTATTCTTAGTTTCGCATGGAAGAAACCTGAGTTCATGTCCCCAAGTTAAAGCTAGAGCAAGCGACTCTCCGCTGTTTCCAAAAAGCTTCCTCCGCCAGATATGCACTGTTGAGTTTGGCTTAATATCATGGATCAGCGCCGTATAATTGCGAGTACTGATCAGAGCATCTTCTAGTTCCCCCTTCAGCTGTTCGATGAGAACTCTGCTGTTACTTGTGTGCGATTTATTTCCATTCTGATATTGCTTGCCTTGTGGATGCTAATCTTTCCATGACGAGTGCATCTGAGGCATGGCCCAAGAGTCCCATATAACTTGCTTCGCTTCGTCATTAGAATTGAGCCTCCTATCATAGCAGAATAAACCCTTAACGCTTCATTATGTCGGTCTAGGAAGGACATTAACGGTTTATGGTCCGAGCCTTCATACTCAAGATATTGGCAACGTGCCGTCGGGTAGTTTTCCGCCCAAGAACTATTCGCCACAGCCCGATCCAGTCTACACCGAACAAGATGGGTTCCTCTCTGTCCTCTCCATGACAGTGGATCACCCGAGTGGGGAAGATCATAGAGGTCACCTCCGAGAAGAAAGTACGAAGGTCTGAAAAAGATCCTTATGATCTGTCCGTACCTCCTGTCTTCTCTTCGCTATTAAGTATATCATTGAAGTCCCAGTCACAAACCATGGCGCATCTCTAGACTCTGCGGTCACAAGGAGAGCGTCCCACAGTTGGTTTCGTTTAGTTCTGTCTGTGCTGGCATATACGAAACTAGCATAAAAAAAATTTTCTTCATGTTCAATCATTGTATCTATTACATCCGCGTTAGAAGACAACACCGAGAGTTTCCAAGATTGATTCCAAAAAAGAGCCAGCCCTCCGCTTTGTGGCATGTCGGAGTACGAGGTGATGATCCTCATAACTAAGCTGCTCACACTTTTGAAGTACCACTTCATGAGGATTTTTGGTCTCACATAGGAACAAAATGTCAGGCCGAAAACTTACTTCTTAAGAGTTCCTTGAGACGACGAACTGTCCGGGGATTCCCAACCCTGACAGTTCCAGCTCCCTATTGCTAAGGAGCGGGTGCAGACGGGATTCAAAAATCCATCTTCCTCCTTACTAGACTTGGGAATCATTCTACTGAGGGTACAAGATCTGATGAATGGAATTTCCCCCCTGAGGGCGATTGGCCTTGACGTTTCCCCCCTTCGTATTTCTGAGGCTTTTTTTTTGCTGCTGCTCGAACTTCCACTATTCAATTGCTTCCTGCAAGAAGGAGCAGTTCCAGATTTCTCTTTCTTCGCTAACGAGCTCCGGGCTGTTTTCGGGCTAGCTGCTACCTTTCTCCTTCCCGGTGGACGTCCCGGTTTCCCTCTAACAATCGCAGCTTCCTCCACTAGTGTAACATTAACCAGAATTTCCACTGGTTCTAATCTTGACGTTACTGGCCTTCTTGGCAGGCTTGTAGGAGACTTCTTTCTCCCAGACGGGAAGAAGCAGGGAGTCTTTCTCGGGAGTTCGAATTATGATCAGACATGCTCTGCTCTGGCCTAACAATTTCATCATGGGTGTTGGGGCATAGCCTTTGGGAAGCTGGAAGTCTCTCAGGGGTTCCATTAGGAGCTACCTCCTGTCTACAACTTTCATCACTAGGGCAGATCTAGCTAGCTGCAGAGCCGCAGCATCTCCCATCTGACCCCTTTCCTCAGCAGCCTGTCTCACTCGTTCTTTACGTGCTTCTCGTCAGTAGGGTCAGCAACACTTGGTATATTGGAGACATGACATCTCTCACTTCTACTCTAGCCTTATTTAGTGTCTCATGTGGAATTGTTGAGAAATCATCTTCGAGAAGGGGAGTCCCCCTTTTATCATTTCCCCGGATTGTTCTTAGAGATGCTAGCCCAGAATCCCTCACCTCTGGTATCCTTCCTTGCACTTCTCGATAGTCCGCTTCTTTGCGGGGGGGGGCCTGGGAGGTTTCTTTGATATGGGTGAGAGTGCTCGCGAGAGGGCGAGCTGATCTTATGATATCATGTCTCGATCTCTCACTAGAGTTGTATGTCCTACGCAATGTTCCTCTTTCTTGCCAAGTTTTGGACTGCGGTTTATACTCTCTGTGTTGCTGCCTATGTTGAGGTTCGTTGTTGTATCTTCTAGTTTGTTCAGGCGCATTTTTTAAAAACCGCTGAGAATTGGAAAGCCCCCTGGCTTCTGATCTCCCCTTTTCCTCTCCTCTGAATGTAGGGGGCCGATGCTAAAGATGCTCCTCTAATGGACCCAGATTCATGCACTGATTTGTAAGCGGGTCTGTCTTCATTGGCTTCTTGGGAGGCCTTTAGCGCTTTTTGTTTTCTTCCGTTCTTGCCCCAGGCATTCCTTCAGCTCGTGATCTAGCCATAAGCAACTTAATACAGTGCTTATCCAATCGTTCGTAGACCAACCTTGTTATGACCTCATCACCATTAAGATATTCACAACTGCATCACCATTAGGATATTCAACAACTGAGGTGGTGATCAGTGGTAGTAATCCTTTGTGACATGAACACACGCATCCTAGCTGAGAGACTGGTGATTTCCTGGTTTTTCCTTCTTTCTCCTATAGCCCGATGTCTTTGCCAATACATTCTAATGTTTCCTCCATCCATAGATGAATGGGCAAGCCCTGCACTTTATCCAAAAAGGGATTAAAGACGGGAAAGTGGGGGAAACTGTCGGTTCCATCTTTGTATGATGATGAGCCATCTGGCATAATGATATGGTCTCTGTTCCAGCACTGCTAGCAAGTCTGATTCCAGTTCAACTGGAACTGAAACATGTCGTTTTTCAAATCCGCTCCCACTGGTTTAAATTCCGTCTTCCAATACTCTGTGAAGAAAGGGATTAGTGACCATACTTTTTGGACTGATTTATTTGTGACTCTCCCTATAAGGGTCAACGAGTGTTTGCGCAGTAGTTAGGTATTGTCTGGTTACGGGACTCTGACGTGGCTGTACGGGGGTTTGGTGCTCTCCCAGTTCCATGCCCTTTTCTTTCTCAGCCGCCGAAAGTCTTCGGTGTGCCATAACTGAGAAGAGCTTTTCTTCTACTAGACGGTCAAGTTGTTATAGCTTTTGGTTTTCCTTTTTTAACTTCCGCTGAGGGATTCCCCTAATAAACGTGGTAAAACGATGCCTTTGTGTGACTCGTGAAAACTCCCTACGCAGAGTACAAGGAACCAGTTATCTGATACCAGGATTCCCCAGTAATACAGATTTGACGACATGGTGGCTTGCTTCAGTGGAGTTATTTCTCTTGATGTCCGAACAACCCGAACGCGAGAGGTCCACACTAGCTTCGACATACGACGGCAGAGCAGCTCCGGTGTGAGGATGAGACAGAACGGCGGTCCTGGTCGGAGAAAGAACCCGGTGAATTTTCCGGCAAGCTCCGTTCGGACCAGCAGATACTCCTAACCAGGAAAGGAATTTGAAAAAGTTGAGCTAAGTCTAGCCGTTAATGACTGTTTTCCAGATTTACTTTCTACCACCTTGCGGTTAAGCGCTAACCTCGGTAAAAGTGCCTGGGAGAAAAAATTTGAAAAGATAAAAAGTTTTTTTTAAACTAAGTTTTTAGTAATAGGTTTATATTTGTTATTTCTTATTATGATGGATCTGCTTCTGGCTATTCATCCCTTAGCATTGAGTTGAGAATGTCATAGAAGATATAATAAAAAATTGGGTTGAGAATGTCATAAAAGATATAATAAAAAACAATCATTATAAATGAATTTATTATTGTAACTATGTTTATTAGTTCCTTATAAGTTGATTCGATGTTCTTAATTTTTTTATTTTATGTACTTATTGGTGTGTTAATAAATTGCAAAACACCTATAGAGACCCAAAAGTAACTATTTCCAATATGGAATTGTCACCCTATTATGATATACAGTGGAATTCACATTGATTGTGCAGCTTTGTTTAAGCTGTTGTGCTTCTAATCTTCAAAAACAGGAAAAACAAAAACTCAATTTCAAAAGAAAAAATCGTATTCTATATTAAAACTAATAAGATGAGAAAATGGTCAAAAAATACCAAACTGACAACTTCAATTAAAAAAAACACACACACACAAACTCTTCACCAATCTAAAAATATAAACTTGTGTTGATCGAATTAAGTAAGTACAATTTAATCAATTTTTAACTTTCACTAAACCGATATTAGTTTTAAACGGAAAATTAAAACGGCATTATTTTGCTAAATAAAGAAAATAAAAATTTTACCGTAAAAATACTGAAATTACAGGTCAAAAAGAACATGGACATTTCAAAAGTTGTGGCTGAGACATGAACATGAACATTTCATTTCACTAGTAAGCCCACGGACCGGCTCATGAAACTGTTGGATTTAAGAGGACGGAGTGGATATTAATATATGGAGGGCGTCCTAACGGGCCGGCTCATTGCGATTCAAATAAAAACTATACCATGAGATGAGTTATAAACACGAACCATCCCGTTTGACATCAAAATATTGTAAACTAGTGGTTCGTCCGCGCGGTGTTATATACATTTGTTAGACGTTATTTTTGATATCAATTTTGGTTTCAAAAAAGTTAGCTAAATTTTATGTGAAATCATTATTTCTAAGTGCACTTTGCATGTCTAAGATGTCATTACAATTTTTTTTTTTTGAGAAACAGATGTCATTACATTAAGTTACCAAGTTTTTGGGGTTGTTTGACTTGCATTGTATAATACTTGGAATTCACTGGTTCATGTTTGATTATTGTTTTCATTGCGGAGCTGTGATATATGTTTTATTTATGTTTTCTTAATTTTCATGGACATGGATGTATGGTGATATGTTATTTTTGGGTTGTTGTATTTTGCTGGGTTAGTTAATTAGTTAGGCAACATAATCGAACATCTCTTACTTAACATAATAACATCAGTTGTCCCATATGTTTGCAATATAGTTGGGATGGCATGCTAATTTTTCTTTTGTATCCCTATAATATGTTAAGTAACATCATTTTATTATTTTTCGGTACAGAAAATGGGATATATGTATTGGAAAAATTCCTTTATGATTGCATTCATGGTTTCAGGATGAATTAAAAGCATACATTAGTTATGTTTTCTATGTAGTGGTTGATTGCTTCAAATTTAAATGCCTAATAACACTGTAGTTTTTATCCTATTGGATTTATTTTTATTTTTCACATTTTTTCAGAAAGGGTTTGTGCTTGCCAAGTGAACGTCGATTGGTCAGAGGAAGCTGTTGTCTAATTAATTGATAATAGTGTTTCTTTTATTAGACGTGCTTCATTTCAAGTGTATTTCTGACTCAAGATTCGTTATTTTTTTAAAAAATATTGTTTTATGTATTTTCTCTTTGAAGACCACTTAGCCTCACAATTTCAGTCTGTAATTTGGTACATAGTTAACTAACACTATTCCTTAGGATACAAAGCTGACGAAAATTAGTTTATTTGAAATTAGTAAAAGCAAAAGTGTTGAAATAGGTATGTGAGATGTTGCAGGGAAATGGTAGCAATGTTGTGTTCAGATTGAAGCCCAGAACTTCCGCATATGCTTCTAGTAGCACGTCCTGCAATAGTTCTCAAGGTCATTGTTGTGACAACTACTTCTGGCTTGTTATTCCTTAAATTTGCTCTGTACATTTGCTCCCTCACTATGATGATGTCTCGGAGCAACTTTTTGTTTTGACTCTGGCGGGTTTCAAATCGGGCAAAGGAAACCCTCTACGCCCACCGCTCCGGAACCGGCTTCCATCAACATACAAACTCGGCAAGCTCTTGTTCTTGAAAAGTTCAGTTGAAACATACACAATTGCTTTGTCTTTAGCCCAGTTATTTAGCGCCTGACTTCTCTAAGACTTGTGTTCTGCTGAAGACCTATCGGAGCTTCTTCACCTGCGTGGGGCCTGTAATGTCTTGATAAATCACGATTGTGATCATCTCAAATGCTGCAGGTACTATGCAGGAGCAGAAATGTCAATCTGATAAATCATTAGAGTGTTGATATCAGGCAAGAGCTCAACAACCTTTGAGAAGCTGTCTCCTTTCTGATCTCCACTCACATGTTAACCTCCATTTCTCTGTTCATACAAAAAAGGAGCAGATATTAATGGCGGGGCCGTAAGGGGACAGGAGGCGGATACAGATAATATTTTTTTTAATATATAACTCAAACAGCTCTCAGTGTCTTACACAAGTCTACATATTTCTTCTATTTTCTCTCAACGTATAGTGTCGCAGAACCTGTACCAGATTTTTGCTTGCAAAGTGACTAAAAAGAGCCATTACACCAGCTTGATTAAAGCTTATAGCAAGAAAAGGTGAAAGGTGGAATCTGGAGAAAAGGAAAAAAAAAACATATTATGTAACATATTATCTACAACATTTTATATTTCTTATTCTTACGTGGAATAGAGCATAATATCAGACTTAGGATGGATTAGCTGCAACAAAAAAAAATGAACATCTTCTAAGGTAATGCATATGAATCGAAAGAAGCTTTAATTTAAATAAAATCTCTAATCCAGAATTCAAATTACATAAAAGGTTAGTTTTGATGACCATATACCTCAGTGATTTTGTAGTGTATAGTTGTGACCTATAGCTCTTGGTGTGTTGCAAATATGTGATTTACATAAAATGACCAAAAACACAACTCCTTGATCTCCTCCTGCCAAATATGGTCTTGTGTATCTGCCTTATGTGAAATTTTATATTCATGGGATTATGTGAGTGTATAAACATTTCAGTAGATAGTAAACATTAAACACATAAACATGAAAGGTTCTAGTTATTCTCACATGATCAAGCGTTGTTGAATTGGGTATGAATTCCTTGAGCTACATTTTTCCTGATTGTAGCAAGTGAGAAACCTACATCAAAAGCATAACTGGTGAACACTTAGACTTGATAAGCATATCAAATTCTTCATAAAACTTAGCAAAGTAACATACCAACTAGGGTCTGGTCTGTATGAAACTCTCAACTTAGAGTTTGAGCAATGTTAATATTATTTATTCTCAATGTAACGAATCTCATTCCGTCTCTATAATATCATTTTCGTCTTTGTCCTATCAAAGTGTCACGCCAAAACAAAAGATATGATCCACTATATTAAAAGATGAAAGCTTACAAAAATCAAAACCCGTAAGAAACATACTGGTTTCAGACATTTCTGGAGTCCTCCATTTCTTGTGCTTATCTTAACATACAGTAGTTAGAACTCTTCTCACTAACATCTACGCAAAAATACAAAATCTTGAGAAACTGAAAAGAAGAAGAAATCTATAATAATGAGAAATACCCATATAAGGTTTATAGTCGTTGTTTTGTCTTTCTTGGACTTTCCTAGAAGAAATTGTCAAAAGTCATGAGAAGCACGACCGGACTTCAGATCGGAGAGGACACTGTTACTGCAATCTCTGTTTGTAAGGACGAAGTATAATGAAACTTGCAGATGAAAAATAGGAGATAGATAGTAACTCTTGACTCTTAATTTGTGTAAAAATATAGATAAATGAAGATTTACCTGCTCATCCAAAAAAAGCATGTCGTCTCAGCGGTGTTGGAACAGCCGACTCTCAAGTTAGCAAGTAGCGGAAGCGGCCATTGGTGGAATCAAAGCTTGATGAAGTTTTTTACTTTGAGATTTCGTTGAACTGTGCGTAGAGATCCCTTCTCTTGATCAATTAGATAAGAACCAATTTATAGGGAAGAGCTTGAATCAGTTACGTTTGATAATAATGATGATGTTTAATTCGGGATGAGTAGTGGGTGAGACGTAAATGATGAGATTAAAGGGAATCCGATTCAAGGAGAAAAAGGAGGACGTTACGTAGCTGAAGCTGGTTTCTGAGATTTTAGAAAACGCAGAGCGAAGGAGGAGAAAGAGAACCAGATGGCAAAAAATAGATTTCAAAAGAAGATGGGCCAAACCCTAAAAGAAGATGGGCTAACTTCAAATGTTGACAGAATAGCCCACGGAAACAAACCATAAAAGCTTCGCGGAAAATATTAAAAAAAGTGACATCTGTCGGCAAAAGCCCTCCTTCCATGCTGACGTGGACGTACGAAGAGAGAGTCAAGCCAACTTTATTGTATAAATTGATTTCATCTGTGTTTTCATTGATTCATTAATTTAACCTTACTGAAAACATTTACATTTATATGAAACCGAACCGTATCTTTAGTATAGTTTTGATAGACTCACTGTCTTTATATCTGAGAGAAACTGAATCCTAATTAATAGATAACCGAAAAACTGATTAATACCTAAATTTATTTGAAATTAAAGTTATTGACTTATTTCAGTTCCATAGAACCTCGAAATGTTCCAGTTGACCTGTCACCGCTCTCAATACTCTCAAAAAATTTATATGAAAACCGAACCGTATTTTTAGTATAGTTTTCATACTCATTGTCTTTATATCTAAGAGAAACTGAATCCTAATTAATAGATAACCGAAAAACTAACTAATACCTAAATTTATTTGAAAATCAAAGTTACTGACTTATTTTAGTTCCATAGAGCCTCGAAATGTTCCAGTTGACCTGTCCACGCTCTCAATACTCTCAAAACATTTATATGAAAACCGAACCGTATCTCTAGTATAGTTTTGATAGACTCACTGTCTTTATATCTAAGAGAAACTGAATCCTAATTAAACCGAGTTCCACTTGACCTGTCACCGCTCTCAATACTCGCCCCCCCCCCCCCCCCCCCCCCCCCCCCCCCCCCTAAGTAAGCTAGACGCCGGAAGCTTACTCGCTAAAAGAGAAACCAGAGTCAATACTAAATAGTTTGAAACGATAAATCAGGAGACTTGATTTCATAAAGCTTTTACAAAAGAAAAAAAAGTAGATTTGTGGAGACATATAATTATTTCAAACAATTTTATTAGCCTCACTAGTCCGGTCAATTTAGTAAGGCACTACGAAGGTTAGTAAATACAAATCGAGATCTTTCTTTCTTCTAGTAAACCGTGCGAAGACGCAGCTTTCTTCATATCTCCGTACATACTAATTAATAATTATAGCCTCCAGTGTTAAATCCATTATAACTATAATCCCATGATCCACAGAACGGAGCATCAATTCCGCAGCCGTTAAACTTCTCAGAAACGTTAGCAGCTGTTCTCTGTTCCGAGAAACCACCAAAATGGTGTGGATCATGGTCGTCTAGACTCCACAAGCTGCCCCACAAGTTACCTTCATCCATCATGGAGTGGTCGCTTGAGGTTGCTGCAACAACTTGAGGCATATGAAATTGGTCACTGAAGACACCAGTCTGGTAAGAGAAAGTGTTTTGCTCGTTGTCGAGATTCATGTGGTCTTCAGACACAAAGTGAGACGATTGATTCTGCTGATGAGGTTGCTGTTGTGGTTGTGGTTTCAGATCTAGCTGTTTCCGGGATCTTTTGACTTTTTCTTGCTTCGAAAAAGATTTTTCTTTCTTCTTGTAATGGGTTCTCCAATAGTTCTTGATTTCATTATCTGTTCGTCCTGGTAAATATCTTGCGATTGTTGACCACCTATATATAATTTTTCGAAAACTATTTGTAAATGCATGCCCATGAAGTGTTTGCATCCGTACAGAAGTGAGTGTATGTATAAATATACTAATACAACTACAAATGTACGATAATAAAGGGGATCAAACAACGCATTAATGAATCATGCATACTACAGTAAAATAAATCATAGTATTCTATATCACTCATGTTGTTAGATAACTAGTATGTACTACTAGCTATAAAAGTTTGCCTTTAGCATCTCGATTTAATTAGCATTTTCAAAGAAGAAAGGAGCTTACTTGTTACCCCAAAGGGAATGAAGTTCTAGGATGATTCCTTCTTCTTGAGGAGTGATTTGTCCTCTCTTAAGCCCTGGCCTTAAGTAGTTCACCCACCTTAGTCTACAGCTTTTGCCACTTCTATTCAACCCTAATTTACAATTCCATGACAAACAAAAGTATTAAAAAGAGCACTAAGAATGCGTTTGACAAAACATGAATATGTCCAATTTAATACAACTTGATGATCTTTATCTATATTATAGATATAGTATATGAATGTTTCATATTTTAACAGCATCTCGACCAACATGTTCGAATAAAAAAAGTGCTATATCTAAAATGTCCCAAACTAATCGAAGTCAACTCCATAAAACAAGGAATCATAAGATCATCTTTTGATTTCGAGAAAAATAAACCCTAAAGCTTATTCCACCACCATGACATTGTCTTATTGCTAACCATGAAAAGTATGAGACTGCTTATACATTAAAACGACAAAAGAAACATCAAGCATATATTATCAAGAGCTTCATTAAGTCAACTATACCCCATTAATATGATCTCCCACTTGTCTTTTATTTATGGTCATAAGAGCTTTTGATATAGCAACAATGAAGATTATATGAGTAACATGTACATAAAAAGCAAATATATATGTAACCATGGTAAATCAAAATAGTTTACCTGCACACTTAGCACCGAGCTCCATCTTCCTTCCCCATTCGAAGTAACATACTCAACAAGAAGTTTGTCTTCTTCAGGTGTCCATGGTCCCTTTCTACATCCTTGTTGTTGCTGTGTGTTGTTGATAAAGATCATGGTTTCGGTGATGGACTTGATCAACTCCCCAGTCAAGCATATCTCTTGAATTCTCAGACTCTTTCACACACAACAATACTACAACTTATGTGTATATTTGTGCACGTAAGAGGGCGCTTAATCTGCTATACTATGTTGATGGTTGTGGTTGAACATGTGTGTATATATATATATGCGCTTAAGAACAGTCACTTCTTACATTTTATGGGAGTTTATTCTATATATTTTATTTTCATTTACTTTAGTTTAAGACCCTATAGTTAATCATGTAGCATATGTGAATGTATGGTCTATCATTAGCCTTCTTAATTATATAAATTTTAACTTGAGTTCCTCAATCACGAAAACAATCTTTGTAAACCTCTATTCTTCGAACAAGTGTTGACACATAATGAGAACCAGCTCACTATTTTTCTTACCCAATTAAGATTTTACAAGTACCCTATTACCAAATCCATACATAGATCCGTACTATATATATATTTATTCGTCATCACTAAAAAGTATTCTTTTTTTTTGAAAAAGTTAAGTTAACGGAATGCTCTCGCTAAAAAAAAGTATTCTTGAACAACAATGTTTTGTCTTTGGACACTTAAAAGACATCATCATAGAAGCATAACTTTCTTCAGGATTCAGTTCTTGGGGAAATATATATTAGAAAATACTAGTGGGTTGTCTTTATTTCTGGAAAATAACTTCTGAGCCAGTAAAACCTCAACACCTGCTAGATAAAATAATGAAAAGACATGCTTTAAGAGTAATTCTTGATTAGTTTATTAATAAATTAGAAAATATGCTCGAAATAATGGGCATAATGAAGTGTATACTAATTCGGGCAATAGGAAAATCAGAAAATTCCCTTCAGACAATAAAGTATCGATGACTCACCTTGTATCCATGTGGCCTTTCGGCCATACATATCAACATTTATGGTAATGCTAGGGTTTTCTTGAATTGGTTAAACCAATATAACACTTAATTTTTATATATATTTTTGAAGATTGCAACTTCCCTTGAATCCTTGATCGCAAAACTTAAAGATGGTTTCATAAAAAGTTAAATTATCAGAATTCTAGATTTTAATTATTGTATGATCTTAGTTGTGGTTTTAGATTTCATTTGATAAATTATGATTAGAATAATTTTCATTTTTTCATGCAGCTTTCGTTTTTCAAAGTAGAATTTAGGCCGATGGTGTTCGATAAGCATCAAAGACAAATCTTTGATGACGTAAGAAACTAGGATCATTTGGTCGAAAAAAAAAAAAGAAACTAGGATCATTTTTGCTATAAACAATATTTATAAAGCTATTCTGACAAGGACTGTACACGTATGGACACAAAAAAAGGCAACAAGTATGGACAATAATAATTAATCACTCCAATTTACGTGCATATATATGTTTCGAATGGAAAAAATGGATAAACCGGTGTAATCTAGAAGATCTAGCGTATCAAGTGTCAAAAAGCAAAGATGTCTAGGACATGATCCAACTCGAAAAAGTTTTTGAACTATATCTCTTGAAAACAAATACTTCTATATATAGTTAAAAGAAAATAATTAAAATTCGTTTTAAGATTAAAAAGCTTCTAGAAAATTATCATGTATTGGTACATAGTTATGGACCCCATCATATATATATATATATATATATATATATATATAATTTTTTTTACTTAGATTGCTTATTACTACTAATAACACTATCAATTTTCAAAGAGAAAATAATTTATTCGGCTACCAATAGCAACTTGTTCTTTTATATTTATTTTTTTTCTTTTAATGGTATATGATAAAGATTTGGTTGAGAAAATAATCTTTTAGGCGCTTCAACTTCAATCGGTATGTTTTTTTTTTGTGAAAAAACTACCGTGATGTATTTTCTTTTTTTATCAAACCTTTTTTTTTTGTATGTTAGCTATATATCAAACCTTTTTAACTTAGTGATGTCGTGCTGAACTAATTCTGCATCACCGAACCTTTATTAAAGCCCGGACCTGGACTAGCCTAGCTAGTTTTTGATCTTGGAATTTAGGGTATGATTGCTTTTTCTGCTACCATCCGTAAATGCAGTTTTTGCGGTTAGTAGTGGTTGTTAGAGTTTTTACAACAATTACAAAACAACGCTACAAACCGCTTTACTTACTCCGTTCCTAACCTCTGAAAATTAAAAATTGGTTTCAGCTACCGTTTGCGGTTGCGGATGATTGCGGGAGAATAATTTTTCATTTTTTTGGTAAAAGTTATATAATATAAATAAATAATTTTAAATAAGTTTTAAAAATTGAGATGATATAAATACTAATATATATATAAGTTTAATACTATGATTTTATAATATAGTTTTATATTTATTATAATAATATGATTTATAAATAGAATTTTTATATTTATAATTTATTATTGGGTTTTAAAATAATCATGAGTCTGTAAATTTCTTGCTGTCAAAAAATAAAATAATAATAATAATAATCATTTTGTAATTATTTTTTTTGTCCATTAAATATTTTTTTATTAATTAATTTTTGCATTTGTGGGTAAACCAATCAAAAATGATCCACAGACGCAATAATTTCTAAATGTTTTGTCAGTCATAAAAATACTTAATAACACTTGAAAACGCAACTATCTGCTTCCGCAACTCCCGCATCCACAACCTCAACCGCTGCGTATCAGACCCTTAATCTATATATGGTTTTTTTGTGCTATGCATCGATGATAAAATGTTATTTGATGTTTTAATATTAAATAAAGTAGAAAATTTCATTTCATGATTAAAATTTATCAGTGTGTTTAAATCGAATTTAGGTTCGGTTTATTGTTATTTTCTTTTATTTTCAGAATTTTTTGTTTGTAAAACAGTAGTTATTAAAATAAAACATAGTCTACTATAGATAATATGTTATGGATATTCTTTGTAAATGCTTATTTTTGATTGATCAATAAATTTGAAATTTCATTAAAAAAAATAGTCTACTATAGATAACATGTTATGGATATGCTAATATTGTGTTAAACGTAATATAAGTACCTATGTTTTGGATTATACATATATCTCATTTTAATATATTAAGTTAAACGTAGCAAAGTTGGCGTTGATACTTTGCATGTTTTTTGTCTATCAGAAATATTATTTATTATCAAACATAATCTTATACTAGATTTTGATCGCACGGGTGTTCTATTTAGTTTTTATATTGTTTATTTTTTAATATGATTTAATATATGTTTTTTTTTTAAATTACCAATATTAAGTATTTGTTTAATATGGATCTGAACATACTAATTTTATAGCAGATTTGATCAAACTAATTTAGTATTATCTTAAACAATAATTATTGTCTCATATAGCTTTGAATGTTGTTTTGTTTTTTATTATATCATTATTAACTTTGTTTTGTATTGAATGTATTTTTTTAGGAAAGAGAAATGATAGTGATACAATAAGTATTTAATATTTTTTTGTTTCAATGTTAATTTATATCATATTTGAAAAGATTACCAATCCTGGAGAATAAGTATAATGTAAAATTCTGTTTTTAAATAAATCCTACCAAATACTATAAGTGATTGTCAATGTTACATTATATTTTAAAATAATTACCAATAAAGTAATTTATAGTATTTGGTATGATTTATTTGAAAAAAGAATATTACATTATTTTCGAAGAAAATATTTTACTTTAATAAGTGATTGTGGACTTTTTAGGAATCTTTTGGTAAGATGATTAATGTTCATTTATTTTCAAATAATCTATATATATAAAAATATGTTCGCCTCACTCCTGTTGCGCCACGTCATAAAGTCGGTTCCTGACAGGCCGACACGTGTCCGGGTTGGATGATACTCACCGTTTCACTTAATCACAATTATTAATGGGCTTTTCTCTTTTTGTTAATAAATATTTCAGATCAGTGTTTTAGGCTTAACATAATTGGGTTTCTGGGCTCTAGGGTAACACATGAGGGGGTCCTACATGAGATGACTTCTTCTCCAAAAAATAATGTCGACGAACGAAAGACAGATCTGCTGTGTTTTAACAACTCCGGTTCAAATCTACGGCCAATGAAGATTTGCTGCACCGACCACGCTGAATTCCGATCAAGGGCAGTTGGAAGGCTCCGATCAAGGTCAGTTGGAAGGCGTCGTATTTGGCTGTTCGATTCCACTTCTTCTACCCTTGGTTGAATTTTGGAACTGTTATGAAAGTCGGTTGGATTCATGCATCCTCATTGACTATCACATTAAATCATTCAATGAACCCTCTCATTAAAACATTTTAACTCAAATATAACTAATCTTAACATAAATAATCCTTCAACACCCTAAAATTCTCAAAACCATAAACATTATTATATACTTATCTTAACAAAATTTTACAAAACACACATACAAATGGAATATACAATTACATCACAAAAAAAAAAGCATGAATTACTTTAGGAATGACTTCAAAGTCATATTCGCAAAAAAAAAAACCTTAAATAAGTTAATTTAATTAAGAATATTATAAAACAAAACATTTGAATTAAAATAAATATTAAAAATATAATGTTATTTATCAGAGAATAGTGAAATTTACTGTCATTATAATTCAAAACAAAAAAAATAATTATAATGATCTCATAAGTCTTTCATTATTTTTTCGTTTATAATATTTTTTAATCTATCATAATTTTAAATTACTTCATAAATTATTATAAAATCACTTTTATTATAACTTCCCGTCCGTAGGGCGGGCCGGCCCTAGTTACTAATAAATTGATTTTCAATATTGGTAATGTTAGCCATATTGGGGGTTTATATTTGAAAAAAAAAATTAATTACTAATTGAAACAAATCCAACACGTGTGTTAGCTATTAGAGTCTCGTAATGGATTGTATTTAAATTAACCAAACACATTTAATGTAGAAAACAAATAATCATTCAAATCAGTGGCATCCCCTTGTAAATATTATGAAAAGATAAGGGTTAAGTATTAAATGTACTTCTATTTTAATAGATTAATATATGTATTTTTTTTAGGAAATAGAAATGATAGTGACACAATAAGTTTTTGATATTTTTTTGTTTTAATGTTAATTTATATCATATTTGAAAAGATTATCAATCCTGGAGAATAAGTATAATGTAACATTCTGTTCTTAAATAAATCCTACCAAATACTATAAGTGATTGTCAATGTTACATTATATTTTAAAATAATTACCAGTAAAGTAATTTATAGTATTTGGTATGATTTATTTGAAAAAAAGAATATTACATTATTTTCGAAGAAAAATATTTTACTTTAATAAGTGATTGTCGACTTTTTAGGAATCTTTTGGTAAGATAATTAATGTTCATTTATTTTCAAATAATTACTAATAAATTGATTTTCAATATTGGTAACGTTAGCCATATTGGGGGTTTATATTTGAAAAATAAAATTAATTACTAATTGAAACAAATCCAACATGTATCTTAGCTATTAGAGTCTCGTAATGGATTGTATTTAAATTAACCAAACACCTTTAATATAGGAAACAAATAATCATTCAAATCAGTGGCATCCCCTTGTAAATATTATGAAAATATAAGGGTTAAATATTAAATGTACTTCTGTTTTAATAGATTATATATAGGTTAGTTGTTTTTCATGTTTCAACACTCTCTAGATGTTTGTTTTATGGTTTCAGTTCAACTATATTCAATATTATTTTTACCATTGTAATATATATATTAACTAGGAATTTGATAAACGAAATACAACCTTTCAAGATTAAGACGTATAAGCTTTTGAAGAAAAAAATATTATCAGTATTCTTTGAGTTTATATTAACAAGTAAAATTTTCATTTATGTTTAAATGCTAAATCATCGAGCAAAAATACGTAAAATGCCGGGAAATATTTAGAGCTAGCGGTATTGGTATAATCAAGAACAGCATACACCACAAAATTATGAATGTTATAGTTATAGATTAAGAAGCCTCAAATCATTTTTGTGACATCATAAGATTGAAGAGTTGGTCGACACCTCATACATTTAAATAAGAAGATGTTTTGATCATTTTCCCCCACATGAAGGAGAAGGACCACAACATAACTAAATGCAGTAATTTATAAAACAAACGAAAAGTATATATTTTACTAAAATAAACTAATAGAAATTATGGTGAATGAGGTGTACGACCCATCTAAAGAAGTTTGAAATTTTGTTGCTAACGTGTGACGTCTAAGAGAAATATTTATTAATTATTGGGTCTAATGTCTCAATTATTAAAGTATAAGAACGATTAAACAAAGTTGAAAACAAGAGAATGTACACATATACAGTTAGATTAGTGTGAAGTTGTGAATAATTTAGGCGTGAAGACTCACGGGTATTCTATTTGACTGCAAATCTTTGTAGGATGACGTGTCTTCGACCCTTCATTTATGTTATTAATGTTTTGTAGATCATTTGGTTGTGTTTTTTCTATTAATAATTATGTATCTGTTGACAAAAAAAAATTATGTATATCTAGTCCAGTTACTTATTTCAATTAAAAACAAGAATTTATCAAACGAAAGTTATTTTTCATTTCCATTTATAGCCTTCATGTACTATTCTATACAATGTGTATGAGTCATCATCATAACTCGTAGCATCGTGAAGTAGTGCTTATAAAATCAATATGTACCAGCTGATTCTAAGTGCCATATACCGTGAACTAGTTACGTACATATACACTAGAATCACAAGTGGGCAGAGCCAGTCCTGGTATTTCTAAGACTAGAAGCAAACAGAAAAATGGCCACTTTTTGAAAAATAAAATATAAAGAAATGTGAGTTACAAAATCCTCGAACCTTATATAAAGAAACACAGGTGGAGCTTATAATCTTGATATTATAACAATAGGCCTATGGAAAATTTTGAAGAATTTTTGGCCAAAAATATGTAATAAATGAAGCTCGTGCTAGTAGGTACATAGAATCAATTGTAAGAAGTCGGCGTCCGATGAAAATTTAGCGTGCATGTGTGATATATTGTATATTTACATTTTTTTAACTCCCTATTTTTACATGTTTTGATCATTTAAATTAGGAATCATACATTTTACTCTCCTTTTTGCATTGCATAAGTTTTTATCAGGTCTTGGAGTTTCCATTGGAGTTCTCAGAGGTACTCGGAAGCATTTGGAATCAAAAAGGGAGTGGAAAGTGTTGTTTGAGCAAGCAGAGCACCAGAGCGGGTTAAGGGAGCGACCTACGACACTCGCTCCAGGTGAAACGAAGACAGCGCGACCTCTTGCACCGGGGTGAAGCACCCGCTCCGAGCCCAACCTCTTGTCGACAACTTTCACTATGTGGAGCGACCTGGTGGAGCGACGTCCCGTGCTCGCGCGCAGTTTGAAGACGAGAAGCAAGCATATCAGAGCGACGTACCACAGCGAGGTGATTAATCCGCTCCAGATGTAGAGCGACCTGGGGGAGCGACGTCACGTGCCCGCGCGCGATTTGGAGACGTGAAGCAAAATACGTGGAGATAAAGTTGAGATTGATGAACAAAAGATTGTCATGAGAAAGAAAAGCCCTAGGGACCTAGAATAGAAAGATAAGAAATCTCTTGATTGTATTATTTGAGACTTTCCCCCTCTAAAAAAATATATAAAAAAAAAAAATTCAATAAGATAGTGGGGAAGGGATAATAAAAAGTGTTAGAGCTTAGAAAAGTGAAAAGTGAATAAGAGGTCCTTAGTGGTTGAGTCTTAGGAAAAGAATGTTGTTCATTGGGTGAGTGATGTGAGTGTTTTTCATTTTGGGCTATGGGATGAATGAAGATGGTGTAGAATTTGTAATCACTTAGGAATGAAGTAGAATGATGAGAATGAATCTATGTATGCATGAGTTGCTTCTAATCTTAGGTAAATTTTGCATAATGATCAAGCTCTTTGTTTTGAGTGATAACCACCTTTAAATGAAAACATTTGAACCCCTCTCTTCATTCATATTAGATCATTGCTTACCTAGCCGAATGATTGAGATCATGTGCCCATTTGTGAGAATTCACCTTGTGTGTGTGTGAATCAATGTGAGAGCTGGTTGAAGGAACTTGTTGGTGATGAGTATTACAACTTGAGTAGAGGCAAAAGAGTATGGATAGACCTAGAGAAGCTAGAGTATAATAAGGAAGATGTTCATGCTATTTGCTATGTTTCTTTAGGATGTTAAGTTGAGTGCTATGAAGTGTTACTTTTGGCTATGAGTTCCCATCTTCAAACTTCTCTCCTTTATGAGTTCTTACAAAGTCACTTGAGGACAAGTAAAGAACAAGTTTGGAGGAGTTGATATCTTGCATATTTACATTGTTTTAACTCTCTATTCTTGCATGTTTTGATCATTTAGATTAGGGATCATGCATTTTAGTCTCCTTTTTGCATTGCATAAGTCTTTATCAGGTCTTGGAGTTTCCATTGGAGTTCTTAGAGGTACTTGGAAGCATTTGGGATCAAAAGGGAGTGGAAAGTGTTGTTTGAGCGAGCAGAGCACCAGAGCGGGTTACGGGAGCGACCTACGACACTCGCTCCAGGTGAAACGAAGACAGCGCGACCTCTTCACCGGGGTGAAGCACCCGCTCCGAGCCAAAACCTCTTGTCGACAACTTTCACTATGTGGAGCGACCTGGTGGAGCGACGTTCCGTGCCCGCGCGCAGTTTGATGACGAGAAGCAAGCATATCAGAGCGACGTACCACAGCGAGGTGATTAACCCGCTCCAGATGTAGAGCGACCTGTGGGAGCGACGTCACGTGCCCGCGCGCGATTTGGAGACGTGAAGGAAAATACGTGGAGCGACCCAGTGTACCCGCGCCGACCTAGGGTGATTAAGGGTGATTAGAGAAGATCTAGGGTGTTTAGTGTTAGATCTACTTGTTTCCATGCTTGTTGAGGGTTCTCAATGCTATATTAGTCTTGATCATACTAAAATAGATCTCTAGGCATTTCCTACCCACAAGGTGTATGATGAAATGCCTTAACCAGCTCTTCAATGCTTTTAGCTTGCTTTACCTAAGAGATTAGTTGTTAAAGGAGTTAAGATTGCTATTAGACTTGTTATCCATGTTTGCTTTAGTAACATTCAACCTAAGAGATTAGATGCTTGAGTTGCTTTACCAAAAGAACATTCATCTAGAGATAGAGCTTGTTTAGCTTAGTGTCTAGGCATAAGGAAAGTGTTTGATTGATAGCTTGCCACCCTTAGATTGGATCTACATCATCCAAGATCAATGCCTAGCAACATGAGTCATCTTGCTTCATATTGAGAAAGAAAGATCATTACTTTATTGCATTATCTTATTAGTTCTTAGTTCATACAATCTTTAAAACCGGATTGCACTTAGCTTAAGCATGAACTTGCATTCCCTTTGCTGTAGAATCACCTAGGATTGGTTCGACAATCTTTTATACTACAACATTTGATTAGGAGCCTTGAAAACTCCTATCATCAATGTGATAGAGTTTAGATCTACGAAACTCAGAGAATAAGAACTCCTTGGTATTAAGAATCAATGAAATTGAATTACACTTTGATGTATGAACTAAACAAATACTCTCATGACGAATACAAACTCAGATCATCGATCTCATAACGATCTAGAGCTTAAGACTCATAGCGTCTATGAACTTACAACAATCAAAGCATAAAAGAAATGATTCATGAACAATCTTTATTTAAACGACTTCAGCTTTTCTTAGCTCCCTCGCAACCTCTAACGGCAAAGCCTCCCTCCGAGATAAAAGGTTCACTTTACTCTTTTGATTTAAAACCTTCCGCGCCAACACTTCTAGCCACGTCATCCCTACTATGTTTCTCAACTTTTCCTTTGTTCTTCCTCACAAACACCTTGTGGCACCTATCGATACCTCGCCTATCGAAACCAAGCTTGCCCTCAAGCTTGTAATAAGGAAAACGCTCTTCAAACTCCACTAAAGACATCCATGAATCATCTATCTCTGGTTTCCCTTTCCAGTGAACCAAAAATTCAGTATCACCATCCAATGTAATACGTTTTGCTAACACCTCCTTTGGAATCAAGTCAACAGACGCCTCATCCAAACAAACTGGTGGTAAATGAGTAGCCTAAAAATGCTGGCCCACGACCTTCTTGGTCTGAGATATATGAAAAACCGGATGGATTTTAGAACCTTGTGGTAACTCCAAACGGTAAGCCGCTTTCCCAATACGTTCCAAAATCATGTAAGGTCCATAGAATTTCGCTGCCAACTTTTGACAAAACCTTGTAACGACTGATTGCTGTCTATAAGGTCGCAATTTCAGATAAACCATCTCTCCCACCTGCAGTTCAACATCTTGTTTGTGTTTATCAGCTTGACTTTTCATCACTTCTTGAGCTCGGACCAAACATCTCTTCAACTGAAGCAAAGTAGCATCCCGTTGCTTTAAAGATTCCTCCAAATCAAAATTCTTCGTCGAACCATGTTCATACTTCAGTAACTTTGGAGGGTCCCTACCATACAACACTTTGAAAGGCGTCCCACATAAAGTTATATGATAGGAGGTATTATACCAAATTCTGCCCAACAAAGAAACTGAGACCATGTCCGTGGATGCAATGAAACAAAGCAACGAAGATATGTTTCGAGACAACGATTCAGGACTTCTGATTGTCCATCAGTTTGAGGATGGAAAGATGTAATGTACTTGAGCTTAGTACCTGCTAACTTGAAGCATTCCTTCCACAAATTACTTAAGAACAACCTGTCTCGGTCCGACAAAATACTTTCCGGATAGCTATGAAGACGCACAATTTCAGACACAAACTTCTTGGCTACATCAGCGGAAGTAATTAAAAGGATGTCTAAGAATCAAAAAGTGAGCTGATTTACTCAACCTATCAATCCTTCTATAAAGTCCATATTAATATCCTCCCATACTCGATTTGGAATAGGAAGTGGTTGAAGTAAACCAGCCGGTGACAACGTAGAATGTTTATGTGTTTGACACACATCACATGCAGCTACATAATCTTGAATCCTCTGTTTAATCCCCTTCCAAGTAAATGATCATTGAACTCTATGAATTGTCTTCAAAACACCTGAATGACCACCAATCTTGTTGTCATGACATTCGCTCAAAATTAATGGAATGAACTTCGAATGCTGAGAAATAACCAATCTTTGTTTTGACCATAGTCTTCCATCAATAACTGTAAACTTCGAAGAAGATAATGTCTTATTCTGCAATTGAAGAAGAACTTCTTGAATCTCTTTCTCTTCAGCTATCTCCTTGTACAAATCCTCCCACTGTAATACCATAGGAACTGTCAATGCGAATAACATAGATGCGTTGATCATACTCCTCGACAAGCCATCAGCTACTTTATTTTCATAGCCTGGTTTATAAAATATCTCAAAATCAAAACCCAACAATCTTGTTAGCCACCGTTAATACTCCATGTTGACTTCTTTATGTTCCAAAAGATATTTTATACTCCTTTGATCTGTGTGAACCTGAAATCGTTTTCCCAAGAGATAATGCTTCCATTTTCTCACTGCCATAACCACAACCATTAACTCTTTTTCATAACCTGGTTTCAAACGTTCTCTGTCAGTCAATGCATGACTAGAAAATGTGGTTGGTCTTCTGTCCTACATCAGTACCGCACCCACACCGTAACCTGATGCATATGTCTCCACTACAAATATCTTCTGAAAATCTGGTAAGACCTAAATATGAGCAGATTTCATCGCTTTCTTCAACTCCAGAAACGATTTTAGTGCCTCTGCAGACCAAATGGATTGATCCTTATTCGGTAATGAAGTTAAGGCTCTAGCAATAACACCATAATTCTTCACAAACCGCCTATAATATCATGTTAAACCAAGGAACCCTCGCAACTGTTTAACCAATTTAGAAATTGGCCACCTATCCATTGTTTCTGTCTTGTGAGTATATGTTCCTACTCCTTCTTAAGAAATGCTATGGCTGAGATATTCAACTTGCTTCACTCCAAAAGTGCATTTCTTTTTGTTGGCAAACAACTTATGATCTCGCAAAACTGTTAACACTTGTGCCAAATGTAGTAAATGCAACTCCATCGTTTAGCTATACACCAGTATATCATCAAAGAAAACCAATACAAAGTCTCGCAAGAATGGTGTAAAGATCTTGTTCATAAGAGCTTGAAATGTGGCTGGAGCATTAGTTAAGCCAAACGGCATAACTAAAAATTCGTAATGGCCCTCCACTGTTCTAAAAGCTGCCTTCTCAATGTCTTCCTCCTTCATTCTGATTTGATGATTACCCGACCTCCAATCCAGCTTTGAAAATACAGCTGCTCCATGCAACTCATCAAGTAATTGATGTATGATTGGTATATGATACTTATTTGGTACCGTTGATCTGTTTAAAGCTCTGTAGTCAACTCAAAATTGAAACCCTCCATCTTTCTTCTTAACTAGCAACACATAGTTTGAAAATTGGCTGACGCTTGGACGTATAATGCCAGTTTGTAACATCTCGCTGACCATCTGTTCCATCACCACTTTTCTTGCATGAGGATACCTATACGGATGAACTGAAACCGCAGATACCCCTTGTACAAGAGCCTTTGGAGTTCTTGACCTCTAACAAGAGGTAAGACTTCTGGTATAGCAAAAATATCAACAAACTTCTCCAAGAGCCTTTGGAGTTCTTCAGTAATCTCTGGTACTACAGATGTCACTACCGCAGTAGAGAACTGCACTTCTCTTCTAGTATCACTACCGCAGTAAGTAGGAGACAATGACTTTAGAGAAAACTTGGTGTTATGCAACCCATGATCGCCTAGCAAAGTCACCATTTTCCCCCGATAAACAAATGTGAGTTCCTGCTCTCTCAGTCAACCTCACATCTGCCTAACGTTTCCAGCCATTGCACACCTAAAATGACATCAACACTTCCCAGTTCTAAGGACATAAAATCTGATGTGAAAATTGAATCATTGAGAACAAAGTTACCTGCTAGGCACACTCCAAAAGCTTTCACAGTAACTCCATTCCCTAACAGCACATCTAAGCTACAAGCTGCAGAAACTTTCAAATGTAGCTTTTCTACAACTGATGGTGAAATAAAGTTGTGAGACTCCGCTATCGAGCATGACAATTATCTCCTTTTGATTAATTCTCCCTCTCATTTTAGTTGTCTTTGGAGAAGAAATCCTAAGAAAATAATTATAAGACAAAGTCATCAATTCTTGTTCGTTCTCAGCTAACATTGCTTCGTCTTCTTGATCCAAAACTTCAACTTCCCAACATTGAGCAAAGATAAGATCTGTAACTCTTTATTAGGGAAGACACTTGCGTGAGCTCTTGACCATGGCGCCTTGCATTTGAAATAAACTTTATCTCGTCTCATCGCATCCAATTCAACATCAGAATGTTTCTGCCTCGGCCTCTTATATGCTTGACCCGGTGTAATGTTCTCCTTATTATGTAAGTGATCGCCTTTAGTCTTGTCATTGTTTTTCCACTTCGTCACTGTTCTCACAGATCTCTCGCCTGTGTTATGGCGTTTTTGATTCCTACTCTCTGGCGTAGCTGCCTAACTGACCACCTTGCAAAACATACTTGTCTCCATCCGTAAGACAGCTGAGATATAGTTTTGTAACCCTTGAGGATCCTTCATCCTTATCACCTCCTTCATCTCTGTACCCAACCCATTATAGAATATGCGCTCCAACAAGTGATCAGATAATCCTGGTACTTGAGCTGAAAGTGTTCCAAACTCTAAAACATACTTCGTTACGCTTCATGTTTGTTTAAGAGCAAACAATCTCTTCTCAGGTTCCTCATCAATGGATTCGGAGAATCTGATCATCAGTTGCTGCTTAAAATCCGTCCAACTACGAAATCTTCCCCGACGTCTCACCCAGCCAAACCACTTCTTCAAAGCTCCTTGCAAGCATAATGGAACTAAATCCATCTTTGCCTCATCACTGTATCTTCCCAGAGCATAGAAATATTTGATATCCCCAATCCAATCAGAACCATCACAACACGGCATCTCAACTTTCTTTAACATAGTCTCACGATTTGCTGGATTCAATCACTCAGTTCGATAACCTAGCGGAATACTTCCATGTTGTTCACAAAGAAGGATGTACCTGAGGTGTATCATTCATCAATGTGGACTGTGGAACCGTCTCTTGAAGCGGCATCTTTCCCATCGATTTCATCATCGCTTGTACCGATGAATTCAGCTCCGTCATCGTCGATTGTAGCGAAGCTACCGTCGAATTTGTTGTCGCATTCTCCTTCGTCAATCGACTAACAGTCTTAGCTAAATCGTAGACTTGCGTCTTCCACTCCATCTCCGCATCATCGGAATCGTCAACATACCCTGCTTGTAACGTTGTTGGTTTCAGTGTCATCGTCGTCGCTATGCTCAAACTTTTCACAGCACCACTGATAGAGTTTAAATCTACGAAACTCATAGAATAAGAGCTCCTTGGTATTAAGAATCAATTAAATCAAATTACACTTTGATGTATGAACTAAGCAAGTACTCTCATGACGAATACAAACTCAGATCATCGATCTCATAATGATCGAGAGCTCAAGACTCATAGCGTCTATGAACTTACAACAATCAAAGCATAAAAGAAATGATTCATGAACAATTTTTATTTAAACAACTTCAGCTTCTCTTAGCTCCCTCGCAACCTCTAACGGCAAAGCCTCCCTCCGAAATAAAAGGTTCACTTTACTCTTTTGATTTAAAACCTTCCGCGCCAACACTTCTAGCCATGTCATCCCTACTCTGTTTCTCAACTCTTCCTTTGTTCTTCCTCACAAACACCTTGTGGCACCTATCAGCATGAGAGACATCCGAGCTAATGAGCTGACAAAAGAACCATCTTTTTCCAGAGCTACGTATGATTACAAACTATAATAAGCATTCAATATGCATGCATTTAAATTTTGTAATCTTTTGTTGTTAAGTATTAGTAACAGCATCGTGGATCAATTGAGATTTTCCCAGATGTACCTCAGTCTAGGGAACTCGTAAATCATGTATTGATTTTCTTTCTTTCGATTACTAAATAAGTGAGATTGAGAGCAATCGATGCGCAAGTTAAAGTGTGCACATCACTTAAATATGCATCTGATCAAGAACGTCTCAAGAATTGAATAAATATCTAGGAAAAATATTCTCAAATATACTTGGTTCTAGGCATATGGAGTGAGACATCGATCAATGCTCTCTAGGTTTTATAAATAAATAGAACTTTGAACTCATCACTTGACTCTCTCTCTCTCTCTCTCTCTCTCTCTCTCTCTCTCTCTCTATCTCTCTCTCTCTTTACACGGATATACGGGGTTCACGTTATTTCATAGTGAAAATTGGAGCTTCTGAGAAAGAAGGATCGGACCTAACGAATTAGTGACTGCTCATATACTGTGAAACTTAAGTAGGCTGACTTCATATCGTTAGTTGGGTCATCTTATGTAGTTGACTAACCTGGGTTGTAGGCTTTTTAATAAATATAAATTCTCATGTTGAAATTTCGTCAATAACTATTGTGGGCTATGTTGGGCTTAAACATGTGCATAAAATTACTAGCCAGTTAGATTTACATAATCCTAAATGTTAATCCCCTTAACATTTTCCTTAGATCATCGTATTCTTATAAATAAATGATTACTAATTTCATATGTTCAATAACTGATTAAATAATTATATATCTAGTTGTCATTATCAAAACCTTTCGAGGTCCTAATTTTGTTTTTTGTCAGCAAAGAAATTTCGAAGTCCTAATTATGTATACTTTCTTCATCAACAATGTCTCTGTTATTTTTACCGTTTGTAAATCATAAGTATATTCCTAACATGGGAAAGACCACAAACATTTTTCTAAAATTTGGCCTATTTTGTATATTTTTTTACTAAAGTACCATATATATATAAAATTTTAAAAAGCTGATTTTTTCAAGTTTTTTGGATGGACTGGAAGTTGGTGCTTGGTGTGCTTCTCATCAGGGCCGGCACTTATCGTGTTCCAACTTCCAAGAACAAGTGAGGTTCAGATTTTGAAAACACTAGTTGAACATCAGAAAAATAGTAAAGCAATAATTGTTATTATAATAAAACTGATCATGATTCAGTTATTCAGACAATATTTATGAAATGCAAAAACTTAATTACAAGATTAGAGACTGAGCTCAACATTTTAAAAATATACTCCTTCCGTTTTTTAATATAATTCGTTTTAGAATTATGCACATAGATTAAGAAATCATTAAGTTTTTATATTTTCTAAACAAAAACATCATTAATTATTTACCTAACCATAAATCAACCAATAATAAAATATAAAGTATATTATCATTGGTCGTATGACATTAAGCGTTAATAAATTTTACATAGAAAACTAAAAATGTCATATAATTTAGAACAAAAAAATCTCTCTAAACGACTTATATTAAAAAACAGAGAGAGTATTATTTTCTATATATTCCATTTTTCTCCCTTTCTCTCTCTCTGTACACAGTCCATCTCTTGAGAGGTAAAAATAGGCTAATTAACCCTAACAAAAAGACTTAACTGATTATATATACATAACTTGAATATTAGGTCAAACAAAAGTCAGTAAGGTGAAACCCTAAGATGGTATCCTTTTGGTGCAGAAACTCTGGGAAATACCACTAGTTTCTCTCCTCCTTTCTCCTCCCATCTGCACAAGGAAAATCAAAACATTAAGATCTCAAATCATCAATCACGACAACAACAAACAAATCAGATCTTTGCACATTAAAGAGACATGGATTAATTAAGAACATACTTGTATCTCGTAACAAAGTAGTGAATGAAGCTCGAGACTTCAGAAATTCCTAGTTCCTTTCCAGGGCAATGTCTTGCTCCACCTCCAAAGAGTAAGAAATAGCTCATTGATTCCATTTTTTTTTCCTGCATATTTAAATACCCAAAGAAACCCTCTATGTGAGCCTCAAGTTTCTAAATAACAAAACACAAGAGTACCAAAAAGAAACAGAGTTGCAAATACTAACCATCCATCTCCATGGGTTAAAGATCATTGGATCTTCATACAGAGATGTATCATAATTAATCTCTCTTGTGTAGACGTAAATTCTCCAACCTTTGGGATTAAATACCCTGCAAATATATTTAAATGACACCTATTAAGTACTAATACATATATTTCATCAAGATTGCAAAATTAAAGGTTGATCTTCTCCTCTGTCAAAATAATTGAACTAAAACCATGGGGGGGGGGGGGGGGGGGGGGGGGGGGGGGGGGGGGGGGGTGGGGGTGGGTTGGGGGGTGGTTGGGGGGGTGGGGGGGGGGGTTTGGGGGGGGGGGGGGGGTGGGA
>NW_026015729.1:0-28472 GCF_020379485.1 Brassica napus
GTGCTGAGGCGCTCGAAAAACCTTCAGTGCTGTGGATAACGAACAAATAATAGAGTTTGAGATAAAATTGCTTTGAAAACTTGGGTTAGTTCAGTGGGGGGGCAAAAGTGAATTTTAAAATGTTGAAAACACTCTTATGCAAGTTTGGTGTGGGGGTATGGAGTTGGTTTGGTGAGTGGTGTGTGTGGGGTCTAGGGTTTAAAAGGGAGAGAGTGGTGGGGACGGGGAAATGTCGGGGGTAGTGAGAGGATATTAGAGTTGTGAGTTACCATGTTACACAGAGAAAATAGAGTTGGAATAAGGATCGAGGAAAATATAAAAATACTGCTATCATAAAATCAAAAATCATAATCATAATAAATATAAAAATAAGAAAATTATTTAAAAATTAATTTAAAAAATAGGAAAAAATTTTTAAATTAAATAATAATAATAAATATAAAATATTAGTATTTTAGTCAATTTAAAATTTTATAATATTATAAATTTTGTATTTTATATTGTTTAAAAAAAGAAAAAAAATTTATTGGACCGTAACGGGGGGAGTGTCTTTGGCATGAGGTTTGAAGGTGTGGAAATTAGATGTTGAGGGGTGGTTTGTTGTGATTTACGAATGACGCGTTGGGTTTGTGGTGGGGTAAATACAACGTTCGGGGGTGGAAAAATCGAAAGTGGAAATGGGAACGGGGCGGACAATTTGTAGTCTAGGTGGTGATAAATGCTGTTTTTAAATAGTGTTGTGAAAGACATAAAATTCTCGGATTGATTATGACTTTTACCCTAGGAGACACATTCTAATTCTGTAAGTACACCGGAACAGAACATGTAGACATTACCCTAAATTACCAACCCTCTAACTAAAGGACATCTCATTTATTTACACTATCTATCTAGACAAAGATATTAAAATAAAAAACTAAAGGCGTCCGGCACCGTATGGAATAAACTATCCCTAATCCATTCTGAGAAAATGAAAACTACGAGACCCTAATTCTTGGGTATTTAAACGGATATTGGTAAACGATGAGGAATAAATGATGCGCTTCGTTTCTTGAGCACGTTTGTATTATTGTTGTTTTATTTTTTCGATTTCAGTATGTTTACGTTTATTGAAAGGAGTATAATCAGCAAAAGACCTGGTTCTAGAATACATAAAGTGTCTGCTTTAGTCCGCGCCTTGGATACTGGGCTACTCCAATTATATAGTACGGAGGGTCTTGACTGAGGAACTAATATCTTATCCCCCTCTAGATGAGGAGTGCCAACCAAATACTGATGGTGGGTTGAGGAAAAAGTGGTAGGGTAGGATCCATAGGGTGGATTAATAGGTGAGACCATGGTTGTGGATAAATGTCTCGGTGGCTGGATAAAAGTTGTTGTCGGTTCTGGAAGGGGGGAGGGGGGGAGAAGGGATGGTTGATGGTAGCCGGTCAGGGGGGGGGTTTTTGGTTTGTCGTAGGGATTATCTTCAAATTTGCGGAATGGTGGCCAAAGAGTGGGAAGATTTTTTGGCTGCCATTCCTGAGAATCTAATTCTGAAGTCGGGAACCATGGGAGAAAGGGGTAGCCTTGCAGTGGAAATGTGGGTCATCTGAAGATGGTGGAACCTGAGGCGAGGGTCTGTGGTTTGTTGATGTGGGGGTCGATGTGGATGGTTCCCACGGCAGTTGTTCAGGAGGGTTGCTGGGAACGCTAAGAGGGGGGGGGTGGGGGCACAAGGTGCGGCGGAGTAAAGTGGTCAGGATGGATATGGGGGGGGGGGGAGGAAGGTTCAACCATAATAGTTCGATGGCTGGTTTGGAAGAGGGTTTTTGTGGCGTCAAATTTGAGATGAAATTACACACCTCAACTAACATATATCAGGATGCATCCTGAAGAAATTTATGTCTGTAGACTCCTTAATAGTTCTTGAATGCGTGTGAAACCACAAAGGCCAGATTCATTCACGGGGGAGGGGTGCCTCAACTGTGCATACTCCGACCAACATGGCACGAAATACCTTCATTCCATTTTATCCATGGTCGCTATTTGGTCATGCCTGTTAGATTCAACAACGAAGACAAAAGAATGTTCTTACCAGAAATGTCCAAAGGTAAGGCTTGCGAGCAAGACCAAAACGGCTAGCCCAAGACCCGATTGAATCCTCCTTCCTTCTCAATAATCATTAACTTGGAGAAAACAAAAGCATTCCTGTCTTCCGGTGAGTTCTTGAAAGCACACAAGTGAGTATCCACCCTTGAACTATCCCCTTTGACTCCACTGGCTACCTGTCCTGGTCATGCCAACCAAGCATAAATCGTACACTTCGGGGCTTGCTTTCAAAACCAATGCCAACTCCTCTTAGATCTCATTCTCTAAAGTCTCCTCCACTCACAAGCGAGAAAACTTGTTTAAAGCCCGACGTCCTCCTCCAGGCTAACAGAGGACTTCGACACAAAACTTTCTTTACAACCTTGCCAACTTCTTTCAATCTAATTCCTAATCTCATCGAGGTCGACAGGGCCTCTACGGAAACAGAGGATTGCTTCTTTCAAAAGCTTCTTTCTAGCCTATATCGAAGCCGCTAAACAGGGAGTCAAACAGAACTCCTTCTCTGACATTATCAAACCAAAATGAAGTGTGACGCCCATTACCAATTTTCTTCCTGTAGAAACTCTTAGCAACCTCCCTGAGCTTGAGCAATTTTCTCCACATCCATGATCCTGTTTGCATATTAGTTTTTACTTCCCAAAAACTCTTCTTCTTCAACAGGTTAACCTTCACCCATTTTCTCCACAACGAATTCCCATTCAACAGTCTCCAAATAAGCTTCAAACCACTAACTTTGTTTACTTCTCTAAGAGGCCTTAGTCCAACCACCACCTTCTTTTTTTTCCTTACAGACTTCAGTCCACGCAACCTTAGCTCCAGTAGACTTAAGATTAGGACCAGTCCACAGAATGCTGAACAAAGTTGCTCTACTTCTTTAATACATGACTCGGAAGTCTAAATGCAGCAGACCAGAAATTGACAATACTCATGAGGACATCTTTGATCAGCAACAGCCAGCCTGCGTAAGATAAGAAACGAGTGGTCCAAGTGTTGGATCCTACCTCTTATTTTCTCTACTAGAGGCTGATAATCTTGCTTTCTCATAGCCTGAGTCATGAGCGGGAGACCTAAGTACCTCACAAGGAGAGCTCCTCCTTCTGCTAGGGGAAAGTTTGATAATATTCTTGTCCTCTCTCTTCTGCAGAAACACCAACCATATAGATTGTGGATTTCTCAATGTTGATCTTCAAACCTGACCATACCGTAAAGTCATTAAACACCTCAATAGCACCCTCAATGGATTCTTTTGATCCCTCAACAAACACCATCAAGTCATCCGTGAAGCACAAGTGGGTGAGGGAGAGAGATTTGCACCGGGGGTGGTATTTGAACTTTTGCTCTAACACTGCTCGCTCTATCAATCTTCGTAGATAGGATATTCATACAAACACGAAGAGATAAAGAGAAGCGAGCAGCCTTGTCTCAGACTCCTCGCACTCTGAAAGTAGCCAACAAGATCCCCATTCACTTGAATTGAAAAAGACAAACTCGTGATACACAGCTTAATCCAATGTATATACTTTTCTGGAAAATCCAATGCTTTTAATCCCTTCAGAACAAACTCCCACTGAACAGAATCAAAAGCTTTAGAGATGTCGATTTTCATTACACACCTTTGAGGAATTGAAGACCTGTGATAATCCTTCACCATTTCTGAAGCCAGAGCACATTCTCCATGAGCAATCGACCTTTGATAAAAGCTGACTGGTTCTCGCAGATTATTCTTGGCAATAACTTCTTCAATCTGTTAGCTAGTATCTTAGACACTACCTTGTATAAAAACATTACACGCACGCAATCGGCCTGTAATCCCTCATCCCCATAGAGTCCGTCTTCTTAGGGATCAGAGCTAGTATCGTGGAGTTTACCCCTTTAGGGAGAAACCCAAACTTGAAAACCGACTGAATAGCTACCGTGAAGTCATGCCCAATGATAGACCATGTAGTTTTGAAGAACTCGCATGGAAACCCATCAGGACCAGGTGATTTGCTAGTTGGCATGGCAAAAAGAACCTTATGAATCTCTTCCTTAGTTACTTCTGCCTCCAACATACTACAATCCTCCAAACTACATCTGAAATCCAGATATCTTTTAGCTCATCCTTCGTAGCTCCTTGATACTCAGCTGGACATAGATTCAAGAGCTCAGAAAAAAACCTCTCAGCCTCTTTTTTAATATCCTGGTGATTTGTAACAGTGTTCCCATCCAAGGACCTTATCTCCCTTATCATATTCTGAGCTTGTCGTATCCTTATAGCATTGTGAAATGTCTTATTGTTCTGATATCCGACGTCCAACCAGTGTAACTTCGCACGCTGCTTTAGAAAGTCCGCTTCAAGGTTAGCTACATGCATCCACTTCTCATATGCGTCCTCCTGTGCTTCAGCCTCCTCCGTGCTGCTACTACTTCACCCGGATTAGCAAGCGTACTCTCTGTTTATCGTAAAGCTTCTCATATGCGTCCTTAGTTCTTTAGTTAAATTCCCCAACCCATTTCGACCCAATTCTCTGTTCATCGGCTTCAGCTGCTTTAACTTCTTAGAGAATCTGTACATTGCTGAAGTGGAATGAAAGAGAGTCTCAGTGGTTTTCTAATACTCCTCGACCATTGGAAGAAACCCTGATAAAGCTCCAATAGCATTTACATATTGAAGGGAAGTCAATTTTTTCTTGTGGTGGCTTCAACTGGATCATACATCGCATGTGGTTTGAACAGCCTCCAGGCTCAAATACAGAATAAGCAGTTGAAAACCGATGAAGTGCAGCATCATTCATACTGACCCTATCCAATTTTTACAGATGATGCCTTCTTCTTTTTATTGCTCCAAGTAAATAACAGTCCTTGATAAGCCAAGTCAGAAAGATGACAATGCAACATCGTTCTCTCTGAAAATCTCTAATACCTCTAGGCAGTGTTCCCAACCTTTCAAACCTTGAATTCTCTTCACCATCCAAAATCTCATTGAAATCTCCCATTATCACCCACTCCTTATTTTTGAACATAGCAGAGTTATGGTGATTGCAAAGATCCTCCCACAGCTCTTTTCTTTTTTCTCTACCTGATTTCTCGCATAGACAAAAGTACACATAAACTCCTCATTATCTTCCAACCCCACTGAACAAGTAATTAGCTGATCTGATTTGTACACCGGTGTCATACGAACATATTCCCTCCATAAAACCCATTCTACCTCCTTGACTACAATCATAGTTTGTCATAAGAGGCCACTCTTGAAATACCTCCTTCATAATCTCTCTGCCTTCCTTTCTTTAATCTTTGTTTCCAACAGACAACCAAAATTCATATCTTTGTTTCGAATCCACTCTTTGACTACAGAATGTTTTAAAGGTTTGTTAAAGCCTCTCACATTCCAGAAGAAGCACGACATGCTTTCGTTGGAGAGACCAATGACCAGTCTGATACTCTGCTTTCCTTCTGAACACTTACTGCGTCTTCCTCCAATTTATCATTTTCCACTATCTGGGGACTCTTCCTGTTTACCTTCCTCAACAGGAGAGTGTTGCGCGACAGTTTTTGCCCCACTAGCATCCCTTAGCCCTTGTGGAGCTTCCTTCTTCTCTTCTCTTTTCCATTCATAATGCATACCTTCTCAGTATGACCCCACTTGCTGCATAGATTGCATTTTGATGGGAACCAAGGGTAGTGAAATTCCACTGTGAACTCCTTCCCCTCTTTAGTGAAGTCGATTTCTTTGGGCAAAGGCTTAGATTCAACATTCACAAAAAACTTTTGCTTCCTCAAGATTTTATACGCAATCGTCTCAGGATGCAGTCGATCAGGAAACCCCACGGTGCTAGTCATGAACTAAGACCTTGCCAAGAATACATGTGCAATGGCACCTTCCTCAAAAGAATCCACATAGGAATCGCAGTCTCCTCCTGCTTCTCTTCCTCCGTCTTTGGAGTCCACTTTGTCACCACCATGGGAACTCCAGCAATGTTCCACATACCCCTTTTTAGGATCTTTTCGCGAGCTTTAGGATTTGAGATCCTAAATCTCATCATTGTCGCATTTACATCATAAACATCCACCTTCGATTCTAACTCTCCATACTTCCATATCTTGTTCACCACCATATGAACCTTCGCCATGTGAGGAGCGAGATCCATAAACTTCCCGATAAAATCATCCCACAGCGGCGTTGAATCCGCAGGACCTCATCTGGTATCACCACCTTGTTCTTCCCATCCTGTGTTGATATCTCTACCTCAAACTTTTCTTATCATGAGCCGCCGAAACCCAGCTCTTCTCTTCCGTCAAAATCGAGCTCCTCTCTTGTTTCTCCACGGTTGATTCCTTCTTATCTTCCCCCTTGATTACCGATCTATCCTCGAGGGTTTAGAATCCCCGACAGATTGGCCGTATCCATCATGAAAAACCAGATCTCCGTCGCCTTCAAATCCCCTCAAAATCGCCTAGTCAAAACGCAACGTTTCAAGAAGACCTAACCAACATAAAAAACAAATCAAAAGGGTTTGAACCCAGATTATTATGGGTGCACAAGTAATGTTTTCCACCTGAACTAGCTTATTCTTTAAAATCTATGTGTTAACCCCTAATTTGTATTTATTTTCGTATTAAACAATTAGATTTTGTTCAGATAAATTTTTTTTTAGAAACCAAAAGAAAAATCTATCAGTGTAAGGGTTACAGCCGTGTGGTTCACATGACATCACACTACTCTCACAAACAAAAACTATACGTTAAAGAACAACATTTATTAGAGCCAAAACTATACGCCTCTTCTGAGCCATTAGATCTTGTTTCGCCAAAAAAATCAACGGTCCAAACAAGAGACCCTAAAATTCATATACCTACTTTTACTTTTCCACTTTCTGCATTTATTCTAATGAGAGTGTTATCTGGTTTGGTTCCTTAAAGTGAACATTCTCTTTCCAAACTCGCGCGAAAGGCCTTGATGTCCAACGAAAAGACAGTTGTCCCGATATTGTGCCTCATCTATCCAATGTGTCTTCAGGTGTTAATAAAAAAGAGAAAGTGTCCCTCAGCGTAAACGTCTCATTGATTATCTATATGGTTAAATGTAAATCATTTTGTTATAATTAAAAGTTTAAAACCATTTTCACGTTTTTAACATTCTTTTACAAATTTGATTTTGTTGGTAAATAAACAAGATTTGACGTATGAGTAATTGTGGTTGAGTTGGACACGTTTTGAGAACGGTATCTTTTGGGAAAGCATGTAAAGAGTAATGGTCCCTCCTCCACTCTCGCTTGCTCTCACTCCGTAACCCTACCAAAAATCCTCTGTTCCATCACATCTGACCACCACTACTCACTATTACTTGTTTGGGCTACCATGCACCAAAACCTCCAGCGTATATTAGAGTCTCCCAGCACTATAATCAGGCAGACATAACCTTCACTCTCTTATGATTGACCCTTGTCACTCTACCACCCCCAATATCTTAGCTTATGCAAATTAGGCAACCGCATACATGTACAAATCTTTTTTTGATGTAATACATGTACACATCTTACATGGGACGTCGCTATGCTCTTACAATATTTTATTATAAATTCATTATTGTAATAGTAATAGTAATACTAATAATGCATTGGACAATTCTGAGTTGTAGTGTATAATAGTTGAAATGAGGAATTTCGTGAGAGATGTAACAGAGACATATCATTATTAAGTCAATGCATCTTATCTAAACACACAATTATTTTTCTTTAAGAAGTTTGCAATGGGTTGCATTTTCTATTACATTTCTTCATTCAGACTAGTCGTTACAAGTTGTTTAAAAAAAAAATGAATGTTAACTACAAAATTGGCTGAGAGATTTTTTGTTTCGTTTTGTTTTGAAAAAGGTTACATAATTTGTTTTTGTTTCTTAGCTTGCTTAGAAAAATCGTAGCACATAACTTAAAATTTTATAACTATAAGGTCGGCAAAGAATCAAACAATCTACTACATTGGCTGCCTTCTTTTATGATTTTAAATTGCTTTGCGGTATCAAGCCAATCTTGTAAGAAAAATAGAAAATAAATGATTCTTAAAAGAATGTACAATAAATAATGCGGTAGTGTGAGTTTAGTCAATAAGAAAACAGCCATCATGAGAGTCTATAGGGTGGGCCTTGGATGGGGCTGCTATGTAAATCAGCCGGATTGAGGAATTATCAATCAATTTTATACATACTTGCATACAAAAGAAGAATAAATAGAGAAGGGGCTTGTATGTCAGTGGTCCTCCTTTTTACAGAATACCAGAGGTTGCGGGTTCGACTCTCTGTTGACGCGGTGGTACTATGACTTTCCAAAAAAATTTTAAGAGATTTTGCTTGATTTGGGGCACCGTTTGCGGTGGAGTCTAGTCACTATAAAATGTTTAACCCAAAACAATTTTTTTAACCCAAAAAAGAAAAATGAATAAATAAAATTTCATTTAGTACATTCGATTACAATTGTAATCGGTTCATAGTTTTCTCACGTCTAAATATAACTTATGATTAAACACAATATCCTCGTGCCAAGGACCATGCGAGATCTTTTCCCACACGTCCTCTAGGAAAGACTCTACCATCAAAACTCCTCTCTATGAGAGGTATTCTTCTCTTGGCTCCAAAGCCAATGAATATATTTGTTTTCCTTACCGTTTGTTATCTTGTGTAACGGTTTGTTTGGGACCGGAAGATACAACGAGACTCATTTCAATGAACTTTGAAGTCTTGGAACATTCAAAGTCACGATATACAGTGACTACTTTCAAGTCTGAAAGATTCAAAGGACGCCGTAATTTCTTGATGTGGTTACTTGCGGATGGCACCTTTGAAATCGATTTCAACGTCTTATCAAACTTGTCTAAGTTTATGTCTTAATCTTACATTGCTTTGCTCTTGATTTTCTTAAAAGAATTGCACATCACTTGTTAGATGTTGCTTTTATCCAGGTAAGTGTTTAAGATATGAATGAAAACATTGGTTGCACAAAAAAAAGATAAACACAATATCCATACTCGGCAGGAACTTTCTGGTATCACAACATAATCCAAATATCGGCAAACATTTGTATTCGAGTCTAAATATATTCTAAGAAATGTGTTTTAATATTTATTTTCATGCGTTGTTTTATTTGTGTACACGTCTTATAGTATCTTTTCTTCTTCGTGCAGTGTTCACGATTGCTGATGACAACTTGTGAATATTAGAAAAGTTTTTCACAGACGAACTAATCCGCAGTTGTAGCCTATATCATTCAAAGTAGTAGTGATTGATAATTGTGAGTTTATTTGAATTCGGCAATATAGCACTATAACATATTACTAAACTATGTAAATTGTAGTTTAGAACGACTCTGCACCTGAATAGTCTCAAAAGCAATACATTACTTTATAATATTGCCCACGCCCTAATATTAATGATCCAAACATAACTTCAAGACTTATATATAATTCTATGGGAAACATCGATAAAAACAATGTTATATAAATAGAATGTGAAAGGATTACACATCACGTGGTCCACCGTAGACTCGACCGCGCTACCTCCAACAGTCAATGGTCAGACCTCTTCCCATTGCACGTTGCCACTACCTTGGTTTTGGAGGATCTGATCATAGACCTCCTCTCAATCCTGGATCCTACCCAACGCAAACCAAAACATATCTTTAGATACGACCAAAGGTTAAGATACAATCCAGAGATAACTCAGCTGATTGAAGTAGCCTGGAACAAAGGACACAACCTATCAGGGGCAACACGCATATCAAACTACAGGAAAGCAATCGCCAAATGGAGTAGAGAACATTATGTCAATAGCCGAAAAAAGATCGAATCCCTCAAATTGTCCCTCGACGAAGAGATGACACTAACCACAACGAATAACCTTCTTATCTCCTCCCTCAACAAGGAGTTGTTACTAGCGTACAAATCAAAGGAGGAGTTCTGGAAACAAAGAAGCAGTCAACTATGGTTAACACTAGGAGATAAAAATACTGGCTTCTTTCATGCATCTACAAGAGGCAGGAGAGCTCGAAACGGACTTACCGTTTTAGAGAACCAGGAGGGAGAGGTTGTCTATGAGAAAGAGCAAATCTTGGAACAAATATCAAGCTACTTCCAAGACATCTTCACCTCTTCTAACCCTGTATGTGATGAAATTGTAAATCAAGCAATCCATTGTGTCTCAGAGAATATGAATAAAAACTCGTTGCCATACACTCATCACTAGAGATAAAGGACGCTCTCTTTGCAATTCACCTCGATAAGGCTCCGGGCCCAGGCGGCTTTTCAACAAGTTTTTCCAATCCAATTGGGAAACCGTCTCTCCTGCAATCATCAACGAAATTCAAAACTTTTTTAGATCAGGCCGCTTCCTAGCTCCATCAACGCCACACATATCATGTTGATCCTTAAGATCTCAAGTCCTATGAAAGTAATGGACTATCGACCTATAGCTCTATGCAATGTCTATTACAAGGTGATTTCTAAGATCCTCTCTCAGACACAAAACCAGTCCTAGAAACAGTTATTTCGGAGAACTAATCTGCTTTCATCACTGGGAAGGAAATCTCAGATAACGTACTTATCACACACGAGGTTCTACACTACCTAAAAGCTTCTGGCGCAAAGAAGAACTGTTCTATGGCAGTTAAAACCGACATTAGCAAAGCTTATGACAAACTAGAATGAGATTTTCTCCATAAGGTTCTATCCAGAATGGGTTTCCATCAAGACTTCATAACCTGGCTAATGCAATGCATCTCTACAGTCTCGTACTCTTTCTTAATAAATGAGGAAGTTTTGGGTTCAGCTATACCTTCTCGCGGGATACGCCAAGGTGACCCTCTCTCTCCTTATGTGTTCATCTTCTGCGGAGAGGTTCTCTCTGGAATGTGTAGGAAATCACAACTGGATAGGAAACTGGCTGGAATTAGAGTCGCCAACATAGCCCGCGGATCAACCACCTCCTGTTTGCTGACGACACCATGTTTTTCGTCCACTCGGACCCTAATAGCTGCTTAACACTCAAAACAATTTTAAATGATTATGAGACAGCATCGGGCCAGATGATTAATGCAAGTAAATCTTCTATCACCTTCTCAGCTTCAAAAACAACACCCGAAGAAAAACTACGTATAAAGCAAACTATGGGCATTGAGAAAGAGGGTGGAATAGGCAAATACCTTGGTCTCCTGAAGCACTTTGGCAGGAACAAAAAAGATCTCTTCGTCTCGATCGTAGACCGAATCAAACAAAAAGCAATCAGCTTAGCCTCTAGACAACTATCTCAAGCTGGCAAACTGACTATGCTAAAATCAATCCTCTCTTTAATGCCAACCTTTGCAATGACGTGCTTCGAACTACCCAGAAGTCTCTGCAAACGCATTCAATCAACGTTAACAACAAGGTTCTGGTGGGATCCAAGCGAAACAAAGAAAGGAATATGCTGGGTATCTTGGGATAAATTGACAAAACCCCAAAACATAGAGGGTCTAGGTTTTAGGGACATCCAACAATTCAACAGAGCATTACTGGGGAAATTAGCGTGGCGTATAGTTACCAAGCCTGATTGTCTCATGGCTAGAACTCTCTTGGAAAAATATTGCCACAACAAAGCTTTCCTCAAAACCACCTATAGTGCTTCAGCTTCACATGAATGGCGTGGGGTTCTGGAAGGAAGAGACGTCATGATCCAGTACCTGGGGAAAGTCATCGGCAATGAAAACTCCACAAGGCTTTGGCATGACCCGTGGCTATCAACTTCATATCCTAAAGCAGTAGAGGGGGCCTCTGACTTTAGATGATAAAGATCCGGCTGTAGTGGATGTCCTGACCCGGGAAACATGCATCTGGAATAGAGCCTCCCTCGAGAAGCAGTTCCCAGCATTACTGGATGAAATACTCCTATTGCATCCAAGCACAACCGGAGCTGAAGACTCCTATGCGTGGCTCCAACCCTCCTCCGGCTCATACACAACAAAATCAGGCTACATGTCTCTGCAAAGGAAGGGAGCTCTCCAAGAACTCAATGCTAGATTACTTGCAAGTTTCAATTGGTATCGATTTGTTTGGAACACACAAGCGTTTCCAAAATACAAGTCTTCTTATGGAAAACCATCCAGAACGCACTACTTACAGAAGAAAATCTACAAAAAGAGGTCTACTCTCTAACACAAACTGTATTAGATGCGGAGAACAAGAGACTACCTTGCATCTCTTTTTCCATTGCAAGTTTGCACAACAAGTATGGAACCTGGTTCCATGGTCATCTCCCTTTCTACCCCTGCAGGCTTCAAACTTTGCGGAGGAACTCGACAGATCCCGCCACCGTCTAAATCTCCCCCCAATTGGAACCGAGGTCAACTTGCTTCCTTGGATTGTCTGGTTTATCTGGACCGCAAGGAACGGTCTCATCTTTGAAACAAGACACACGGAGCCAACAGAGGTCCTTCGCAAGGCCATCGCCGCAGCGAAAGAATGGATCACTGCTCAAGCTTCAACAGAAAAGCCCGCCCAACAACATGCACAAGCTCCGCCTCTCCCAACAAACTATCCCGATCTCCACAAAACGGTCATCTGTAACACCGATGCCTCTTGAAAATCAGATTTGAATAGAGTTGGGCTTGGATGGACTTTCATAGATCAGAACCTCTAGGAAACGGGTAGGAGAGCTCAAGTTCATGATCACGTTCCTTCGGCGCTCTTAACTGAAGGCCTGGCGGTGAAAGCAGCCCTTCTTCATGCTATCTCACACGGCATCACCCACATCTGGCTTAGATCAGACTCTCAAGCGCTTGTCAAAGCAATTAACGAGAACCGACGAACGGCATGACTCTATGGGACTCTCTCCGACCTTGCATCTCTCGCTTCTTCTTCTTTTACTTCATGTCGTTTTAGCTTCATTCTCGGATCTCAGAATGGGCTAGCAGATTCAATTGTAAAAATCAGTCTATGTAATGGGTTCCCAGGACTTTAAACTTTATCCCTCTGTTTTATTTTAATCAAATCATCGTTGAACAAAAATAAAATAAATAGAACGTGAAACAGAGCAAAGACAGTAGTAAATAAAAAAGTTAATTCTAATGCAACCAGAGAAAAAGTGGGTTATGAAACAGATAAATAATTACGAGAGCAATGACATGACATATGAGTTGTCAAATTGAGGCAGATCCTTTCTGTGATCCTCCCTCTGCCACTTCTTGCCTTTTACCTCATGTGCTCCATCACTTCCGGCTTTTTTTGTCTGTATTTTTTCTTTTCTTTTCTCTTTTACTATTTATGATACTTTTTTCCATATGACAGTTAATATTTTCCATTTTGTATTCATTCCTTAGTTTCAGGGAAGTGGGCTGAAAAACAAATTCTGTCTTTAGTGTTTGTAAATTTTATTTATTTACTACAGTTGAGCTAGTTTAATATTATAACTAGTGTAAATTCTGAAAGTTGAATATGAATATCTCATGTACGACTTATCAACTTTTTAGTATGCAAGGATTTGTGGGAACTGTTAAAAAAATCATCGGAGATCTAATTTTATAACTGTTACATGTGTGGTAGATGTCATTCTCGTAGCTGAATATTGATAGAAGATATGTACGGTCGATGTAGATATCCAAACTATTAGATAGAGACGAATACGTAACCGATATTTTACCTTGTACTTATGAAGTGGACTTAAGAATGATTTAAATAGTCTTGTGTGATTGATATGATTATTGGAAGATTAAGATTAAGAACATGGGAGGAAAACAAACCCATGTGATTAATTTTTTTGTCTATTAAGGTTATAAGAAAAGTAGCGCCTAATGATTTTCGTAATATTCGAAGCTTGGTTACATTTTAGATTAGAAGACTATTTCTCACTGAACCAGAACCATTTCTTCCACATTTGAAACTTCTGACAATGTAATCCTCTACGAACTTATTGGCACTTCAACTTCACCATCACCGTCAAATCATATGGATAATTGATGATGCTGCCGTATGGCACTTCTACTAGACAAGTTTGAACGTTCTATAACACGTGCGTCAATATCTATCCGTCGACCTATACGACGAGGCCAGCTCAATAATTGTAATTTCTTTGGATCTCCACAATCATTGGTTCTATTTCCCGTGTGCTAGGTTAATGTCATGTAAGTTTACTGAAAACACATGTCATAAAAACGTCTTCACACAGTCCTATGATCGTAAAACATGCACTACAACTTAAATTAATATACGTAATTTCAGACTTCTTTCGCTTTTTATTGGACTTCTTGAGCTTCGCTGCTTGCGACCACTGAATACTAAAACATTCAACGAATCTGGATCATCCTGATGATTCAACGAACAACAGGCGATGCTAACTTGCTAAGTAGTAAATGGTAAAAAAAAGAAGAACGTCAAAAGTAAAGCATAGTATCTTCCAAAGCAGCACATGCCCTAAATAAATCACAAGCACAATCAGTCATCACTTCAAAATATGCAATCACATGCATTGATTACATAACATCACAGACTCAAATCCATCTCTTTTGGGCCGATCTATACTATTAAAAGAAAATTCATGACTTCTTTCATATGTGATATTTTAAATGGACCATTCCTAGAAAGTTGTTTACATTATTTTTTTGTATTTTCATAACAATATCCTAATAAGATATTTAATTATCTTTATTCCCTCAAAATATTATTAATAATGGATAATTTCGAAAATATATTTATTCCATCAATATATAATTATAGTTGCATATAACCATTTATAATCAACTTAATATTAATAACATTTAATTATAATAGAGTTAATACATGCATATGATCTAATTAATAATAATAATAATTAACATTTATTATGCAAATAAAATATTGTTAGAATTTCACCATGCAAATAATAAAATCAAATCAAATGCTAAAATCCTAACACTATTGTATTTTCATAATAAGTGTTATTATTATTAATTATGTTATACATTATACATGTATCAATATTTATATAGATGTTGTGTTAACAAACATGTATTGATAAATATATAATATTTTTAATATATATATATATATATATATATATATATATATATATTGTAGTGATGAATTTTTCATGCATGATTTTTTCATTTAGACCATTCTTTAAAATTTTATCAATTTTACATGAATTAATTATAATAGTTATATTTTAATTGAATAACAATAAATATTTTTAAAGAAAGTTCTAAAAAAAAATTAATAATATTTCGGAATCAATTTAAATTTTATATCCAAAATTAACTAATTTAGTTTTAGTTATCATAAACTATAATTAGAAATTAAAATTTATTTTAGTTTTGACTTATTTATGAAAATGTAAAATTATATAAAGTATTATAATTATATACTAGATCGCGATCCGCGCAACCGCGCGGGTTTTTGTTTAATTTATTTTTATATAAACATTTTGTTTTCAATTTTAAATTGATATATATTATAATATATATGTGTCTATCAATTTTGAAAACATAATAAGTTTACGGTATATTTTTTTCATTGAATAGATTGTTTCAAACTTTCACATGTATTTGTATCTTCTTCTATATATATATTTTTGGATTATTATTTCATTATTAAATTGTAACTATATATATAAAATTAGTAAAAATATTTTTTATTGTCATATTCAAAAATATTGTAACATTTCACAAATTTAGAAAGTTTTTAAAAATTAAACTTTTCGCTTCACAGATTTATATTATCTAGTAAATACTTAAACATTTAGTTTTTGTTTAATTTTTAAAATAAACTATATAGTTTAAAATTTGTTTTCATTAGTTTAAGGTAGTAAAGATTAATCATTGTTAGATAATATGATTTCTGTTATTTAAAAAAAATATTCATAATTTTAAAATTTAACATCGACAAATATTTAAATAATTAACATATAGAGGTATAGTATTACAACATTAAATTGTATCTATTTAATTTATACAATCTATAAATCCAATGGACCATCTATTGTTTAAATCCAATTATTGATAGCCCAATAAAAATTCTGGTAGGCCCAAAATTTAAATGATAAGATTAGAGATTAAATGTAACATGACTTTCTAGGAATATGTCCATTAGATCCATTTTTTAAAAATTACACATGAATCAAAGTTGTGACTTATGTTTATATATATAAGATTCACTGATAATAACAATTTAACTGATTAATTTTCAAAAATTAAATTTACAAAGATTTTGTTAGAAATATTCATTTATATTTCAAATTAAAAGAAGATATTTTATCCAACTTAGTGTATTTCTCAAATATGATATTTATTACAAACATATTTTGAAGTACAATTAGTTTTTCTTTAAAAGAAATTCTTTAAGGTATCTCAAAAAATATATTTCTACTATATAGAACCAATTTAATTTGCTTTCATATAAATTTAAAATAAAAAAGTATGTAAATTAATATTGTTACATAATAAAGTTTCCAAAATAATTTTTGTTACAAAAATACAAAATTTATAGTAATAATATATAAGCCACGTAAACATAACTATTATAGAATTACATAATATATAATACTAAATTACATTAAGTTATTGGTAAATTTTGTTATATAAACTAAAACAATTTAGTATATAAATAAAAAAAACCTGTAAAGTTGTGCGGATCAATCAAGATCTAGTAGACCTTTAAAATCGCAACGTTAAAGAAAATTACAACTCTGATTTACTCAAAGCATGAGGTCACATAGTAGCCGTGGTTTCAATAATTATAAATATTTCAGATTTTATAACACTATAAAAGAAACTTAGCCCAATGGTCCATTACATATTGGGTTGAGTGGATCACGGTCCATCCGACGAACATCGACTGTTTCCACCTCGTGTGTAACGTAAAAAACGAAAAGAAAAGAAATTCTCTTTTTTTTTTTTTTTTTTTTGTAAAACAAAGAAATTCTCTTATTAGCAGAAAAATGCCACCAACGAAACAATAAAAAGGAAAATAAACACAAAAACAAATCACTCGTAATCGCAAACATTAAAAGGGAAATAATTTCCCAAAGCCACCAGAATTTTCCCAGGAAAATTAAGTGAAAACCCAGGGCAAGAAAATGTCTAATGATCTCTCTTTTTCTTCCTCTGTCTCTCATACAAAAATTAAAAATAGCATGCAAGTATTATTGTAAATAAACTTCATCTTTTGGGTTCAAACTCGGAAGTTTTTGCCAGAGAAGGTCTGACCAAACTGCCACGAGGGAGGAGCAACGTTCCAAGAGGTGGAGGAACGGCGATCAGAGGCGGTGACTCGGAAAGAAAGAGCTTGGCCAATGAGGACAGCGTTGGACTGCCAGTTCTGTCCCCAGTTCCTACTCATCCTCACCCAATCCGTCTTCGATCCCTTCACGCTCACTCCATTAATATCTCCGGCACCAGCGACGTTGGTTACTAAAACGAGGTTGAAGTATCTGAAACCGTTAATAGTGAATCTTATCCCTCCTAGCTTCCGACAAGGTACCCTGATGAGGAACAGAACAGATTCAGACAAAATAATTAACAACAAAACAAGAGAAGAAAGAGATAGATGGATCTCTAGGTTACTGTGCACAACACATGTCCTGCTTGTTTTCCCGAAAAGATAACGAAATAATATAAATAATATCACTTATAATAAATTAATATTTAATTTGTTATTACAAGAAAACAGAACTGAGAGTGATGTTCTCGAAGCATGATTAACGCATTTTCTTATGCATTTTCTTATAGGAATATAAGAAACCATGTTATAATTTTTAACTAAAAAAACTAAGAATCAGTTCTCTGAACTAATCTCAAATCTTCAAATTTTGAGGTTTTGTATCATTTTAACCCAATTTCAAATCCTCAAATTTTGAGGTTGTGAATAGTAAAACTTCAAATTTGAGGTTTTACTATTCACAACCTATATTCACAACCTCAAACCTATCTTGTATTTTCTTTTTAGTCTTTATAGTTATTTTTTTAAATATTAGTAACTTTTGTTAATATCAAATATTATAATCCAAATAAATAAAATTTTAAAGATTTTTTCGAAGATTCATGGTTGGAGTAACCACTCTTCAAATTCTCATTTTAAAGTTTTACTCCTCTTAAAATAAGGTTTTAGATCGAAGATGCTCTAACAATTCCCCATTAACGATGTTCTGTTTCTGAAGCTCGAAAACATACAGCCGTATAGTTTTCCCAGAAGTGACATAAGCCTTGAGGAAAAAAACACATTATAATAATACTTTGCTATATACTTTCTCTGTTTCCGAAAATAAGATTTTCTAGAGTTTTCACGTTTATTAAGAATATAATAAATGTTTACAATTTAATCTACAATTTACTTTTCAATAACTACCTACCAATAAAATTTAATCAATTCAAATATTCATAATTAATGTTTCTCAAAAATATACAAAAGTACTTTAAAAATATAAAAAAATCTATTTTTTGTGGAACAAGGATAAACTTTAAAAAATCATACTTTGGGAATGGAAAAAATATATTTTTATTTTAACACGATTTTTCTGGTTTTCAAATTACATTTTCCCGAGTTTTTAGTTTAATAATCAGGTCTTAAACCTCCCATTTGATAAATAAACACACACACTTTATCTTCTAACTATCTTCCTAACACGATTTAAATGCAGTAATTTTTGTATAGTTTGTGCATTATATTATTTTATTTATTTATCTAACTTCTTATTGAGTCCCCAACAATTATCGAAGCCGACAGAACCCTAACAGTAGGGACAAGAACAGAAGAGAGATACCTGCGATAGGAGACGGGGACATGCCGGCTCGGTACAGACCAATCTTGAGGAACATCGGCATGGCAAGGTCGAAGTGCTCTCGCGGCGGATTGCACCATCCTCCGTCGTCACTAGGCTGCGCAAAATTCGGCGGACAAAAGTTCGTTGCCGTCACGAGAATCGACGGATTCCCGGGGACACACCATCTCGGGTCGTCAGTACACTTAAGCTCGAAGCAAGCGCCACAGCTGAAACCGTTGTTGAACAGGGCAGTGCTCAGAGCCGCCGTGTTCACACCGTATCCTTGGCTGTATAAATTCCCGTACCCACACGCACCGCCTTTGATTAAAAAAAATAAAGTTAGGAACTTAGGAATGATATTTTTGTGGTTTATGTTATTAAAGAAATGATAATTGTAAGTTTAGTAAGGTTAAGAGTGAATAATACCCATGGTGCCGAAGCGTCACTACCGCCGTTAGAAGTTAGCGTGTGCGTTTCTGCCACGGTCACCGTATAAAACGCCAGGAATTTTGGCGTTTTTACGGTTAACATTAGGAAGCCGTACGGCTACCACATGAACGGATTCCAAACGCTGTCGCCGCCATTGGGATAATAAGAGAGAGAAAGAAGCGTTGGTTATTGGATTGGTTAGAGAAAGCGGGAGGTCTAATGGTATTATTTGGTTGATGCTAGTGTATCTTTTTATCTACAATAATTTTGTTAAGATTTGAGAGAAGATTTGTGAGAATGTGTTATATATTTTTTATTGCTTACACACACTATATATGGTTTATACAAGGTGGAGTCAAAGGAGAATTGATTACAAAGATACTCTACATAATGACATGGTCAAACTCATAAAGATATAAGGTTGAATGGGTCTTCCATGTGGCTGGATGTAAACCCCAATGGACTCTAGTCTTGAACTTGTATGGTCTAGGTTATGGACCATCCACTTCATGATTCATAACACTCCCCTTGGATGCCATAACCATATAGGGTTTGTAACATGCTAATGTTGCCTCATTAAAACCTCTCCCGGAAAACCCAAAACCCAATGTGGTAAAAAGGGAAACCAGAGAAAGGAAAAAGAGTACAACACACATTACTACTCCCCCTGATTTGGACATCACTGAAGGTCCTTGAGTCTACGCGTGCCAATCTTGTTGCGTGAACTTCCTGAATGTGCAAGAGGCAATGATTTGGTGAAGAGGTCGGCTGAGTTTTCACTAGACCGGATCTGAAGGACGTTGACCTCTCCAGCTTTCTGCAACTCATGGGTAAAAAGAACTTGGGTAGAATATGTTTGGTTCGGTCACCTTTGATATATCCGTCTTTGAGTTGAGCAATGCAAGCTGCATTATCTTCATATATGATGGTCGGACCCGTTGGGTCGCATATGGACGCATAATGTGGTCCTATACCTTTTGTTCAAAGATGAACTTCGATCTTATAGCTTATCTTTATATAGCTTATCTTTATGATAGCTTATTCATTCATACCACAGCTTGGTTGGTTCATGCTGAGAATTCGACCAACCATAAGTATTACCAAAATTTGGCTAATTTGTGGTGATGGTCTATAACCTTTTCTAAGGTTTAATGAATAACCATTTAACCTATCTTAGGCTGGTTAGTATAAAACACAAGGAATTTAAAATTCCTCTATGGACTGATTTGAATTGTTCTTATAGAACTCTTCACTTGCTTACATGTAGTAATTTAATTCAGTCCATGAACAACTTTAGGAAAATGCTGTTCAAGAGAACTTCTTTTCTCATCTTTTGATTCTGAGCTCAATACCGTTTGGTAAACCTTTTGGTACCAATAATATTATCATCATCATCATCCAGTGAGTCATATATAGCATACTACATCTTTTGAATTTCTTCCAGACATCATATGTAGTGAAATATGTAGTAGTATCCACCACATTGGATTATATAGACCTTTCCCGGTCTGTCTCACGATTTATCCTTCTTTCAGGATTTATATATTCACTGGGCATCATATGGCGTTTACATATTCATGGCCAATACAATACGCCTTTTATATATCACTTTAAACCCCACGTTTCTTTCATTATTCATTATGAGTACTCTTGTGTGGGTTTATGATCCTCGATACATATCTTTGTATTCATGTGCTACATACTTGCGCATTTTCTATGAATGTATGTGTCGACACACTTATATATATATATGTTCCTTTTAGTTCCAGACATGGTATAAATCAATTTGAGATTTCATTATCTAGGACCTTAATAACCTTATAACTTGGCGTCCCAAGCTATATGGTATGGTACCTAGTTGTTCAGCTGGCCAGCCTTATATCTCAATGTCTGGAATGGTTTCCTTTAATAAAACTCGGATTTTATCTCATGCACCTTTCTTTCTTTCCGAGGTTCCTTAGAATTTATGGAACTTTATTTGGAACATTTATTTGGTCTATCTTATATAGACTTTGTAGCAACTTGGTTGTGTCTTTAAGACATCAAAACCGTGTGGTGCTAAGCTGGGATGACATAGTCATTCTTTCTCTCGGGTCAATGTGTCTGGCATTTTATTTTGCTATCATTGTAGCATATGGACGTCTATAAATTATTTTCTAGTCCGAGGATCTTTGCCAAGACATTGATGGTTGATACCAGATGGTAGATACCATTCTTTATCATTCTTTATACCAGCTTATTACTTTTCTCCTTTCATTGTTGGATATTCGGATTCATAAACCTTATGTAATCCTTGTTCCTTGTTCTATAATTAGATCACCCATTTTGGCTCAAGGTTTCTTTTAAACTTATGGAGAAAGTATATTCATAATATATATCCAACATATATTCCCAATCCTCTTTATGAGATTCTAAGATCACATGATCTTAGATGGCACATATATTTGTGGTGGATTCTTTCATAATATCTTAAGATGATATATGTCTGGACTCATGACCCGTATCAGTCTGAGGTGGGAATATCTATGATCACTTATATGGCCTGATATAATTACTATGGCCTGATGCAGGTTCATTCTTTTATAACTCATGGTGTCCCCAAGCATATGGACTTTTAGAATTTGAACCTTATAGGTAATGGTCTTTATATCAAATTCAACCAATATGTAATATGGTTGTGGACCATGTTTCACGGATTTTAGTATGGTCATGTATCATGGGATTTGTCCTCACTCCCCCTCATGAACATACTCAAATTCGTGGTGCTTGGGACAATAATTCCCTTGTGCATAGATATATTGCACACACGTGAGATCTTATGGGATAACATTTGTGCCCTTTTAAATATTTGCATCATAATCCGAATGGCTAAGTATGGTAATGCCATCTAAGTGATAAATTTCGTGGGTTAATCAAACATGATTGCCCTGGCTATTTGCCTAATATCATATTGATCACTAGATCAATAGAGAATGTAGTCTCGACCACTTAGGCGATTTTAATTTAGGTACTCTTATTCCCTTTTGTCCATTGTTGGAAACCATTTTTTCTTCTTAATTCAATGGACCTTATAGGGTGAATATAATGCCATTTAGGCAAAGCTTGGTCGAGCTTCTTTTCCTTTCTTTCAAGGAATGTCCAGTTGAGTTCAAGAGTATTTTATAACTGAGCCTGGATGGCAGAGCATGTCGTGCCATTTGTCAAAGGCTTCTTTGAACTCTTTGGAAAAGTGAGTTGGGGTATTAATCCTCAATCATATTTATCTTGGCACAATAAAGGCATATAGATATAGTTTCTTATCAAACAACAGTTTGAATAAGATAATGATGAACTCAAAGTAATTCATTTTATTAATGAAGTCGTGTATAAAGCAAAGTATCAAAGCATTCATGAAACATAAACTCAGGAAACATGAAAATGAGAATGTCAAAAGACAATTATATAATATGGCCTTCACAATGCATGTGTTGCCATATGGCGCTCAACTTCAGCTTCATCAGCTATAGGAGGCCTCATCTCATTATTCTTTAGCTCAATGTATCTTTTCTGAAGCTTGTCAAATCTGTTGATGGTATCTTTGATTTTCTGCTTTCTTTGTTCAGAAGCCAAAAGATATGACAAAAGGTCATTATAAGTGGTGAACTTCTTAGCCGTGTGTAGCAACAGCACATCCTTTGGATGGAATGTGGAGTAGGTCTTATATAATAAAGAATAATGTGTTATCCTTTCACCACATAGTTCAAGACTATAAGCAATATCCATCAGAGCAGAATTATATTTGTCCACGGATTCAAAATCCTGGAATCTGAGGATCTCCCATTCATGGTTGGCCTTTTGCCACGATACCGGTTTGAACCTTTTCCTTAACTGTAACCAAAGGTCACAAGGATCCTCAACATGGAGATACAGGTCTCTTAATTCCTCAGTGAGATGATAACAATAATCGTTATAGCTCTATGCTTTCACTGTCAATGATATCATTGTACTCATTGATGCATTGTCCGAGTCCTCTGGATCTCAGGGCAACAAGAGTATTCTTTACCCATTCTAGGTAATTATCTCCAGAGAGATTTAGGGCAGAGTAATCTGAGGGTTCAAATCTCGACATCTGAATATTTAACGAGTAATTCAAGCACTCAGAATTCTATGTAAGCAATAGAATAAATCAATGTATATGATTTCAATAAGGCTTTCCCCCAAATCATATAATCTATTTGCTTAAGCAATCTTAGTATGAGAATGATCAATTGATCATTGCATCTAGTAATCCTTTTAATTATAATTCAAATTGGATTGATTATATATATAGGGTATTAAGGCCCTTTAGAATTTGAATAAGGATCAATCATCATTTTATTAAATGAGATCAAGCAAGATGGATGAAATCAAGCAAATGCATGGATCAAGAAATAGCTGAATGCATGTTCAGAACTAAGCATTGGACTTAAACAATCTATATGTGATTCCTAATGCATGAGGATATTTGGTTTTCAAAGATCATAAAGCAAAACCGATTCCTTCCCCTTTTTACAGGGTAAACCAAGACAAAAATTTTTTAATAATTTCAGGATATGTCTAGAACAAATTCAATTAGATTTTCAATCAATCGGTTTCAAAGCTGGTTTATGTTTTCAAATTAAACAAACAATTAACTTTAAAATAACCGATTTAATCTAATTAGATGCAAGCAATATGAACCAATTTAGATTTTATTTTAAATGCCCCATGATTAGAATGATCTATTATATGTATGCATGCTCAGTTTTAATAAAACTATATGACAAGCGGATGCATGGAAATGATCAGTTCATGATATGTGTATGATCTAACAATTTACTAATCCATGTTTGATCTAATAGATGCTATCAGGTATGTATATATGATCAGTATATAATTCAATCATCACAAAATCAGTTTTCAAGGTTGGTTTTTAGATCAAGATAAATTTATATCATTTGTTCAAACTATAATGAACCGATTTCAAGGCCGGTTTAGATTTAGATAAATTTTGACAAACAACTATGTGATCAAATGATTTCAACTTAGTATTTATTTTAGCCTATGTCATAACTATTTAAATCAAGACTATATGTTATAATATTTTGATAAATACTACCTAGTCAAAGATATGCATTTAAAACAATCATAAAAGTTTTAAATTTTGATCAGTTACAATATAAAACATCAATGGTCAAAGATATGCATTGATTAGGATTTAAGTTTGATATCTTTGGGTTTGACTGAAAGATTATGGCTGAAAAGATTGTGGCCGGAAAAGGTCATGGCCGGAAAAAAAAATCATGGCCGGATTTGGATTTAGGGGTTCAGCCGATTATTGCTTAGAGTTTAGGGGATTGATAAAAATCAAGCAAAAAGGATTTAGGGAATTGATATGTATAATGGCCATCAAGATACATATCCGGTTATAAAACAAACAAGGGGATTTGAGATTTTGATGTGGATAAGGGCCGATTTGGATCGGTAAGCACATCGAATGGGATTAAGATTTTGATGGCCAGCTTATTCATCCGGCTATACAGCCGGTAATACGGCCAAACAAAGATTATGGTTTTCAATCCTTTAGTCAATCCGGATTTAAGGCCGGATCAAAATAGGAGAAAGGGAACCGATTTTAAGCTTGCTAGCTAAAAGGGTTTATGATTTTCTCTAATATCTTTTATAATTTCAAATAGTTCTTAGAAACAAGATTCATATAGATCTTAGATTATTAATAAGTTTTATAAGTTTTTAGAGATTCTTAGATCTTTAGAGATTCAAATAATTTTAGAATCAAGATTCATATAGATCTTAGATTCAAGATTAATATTTGTGATAATTTTAGATCTATAGATTTTTATAAGTTTTATGATTAAATAGATCTAATAATCAGGATTCAGATATGTGGTGTTCTTAGATTTTATGGATAGATTAGTTTACCTTTTAGAAAACACCAAATTGATCTGAATGGACCACCGTGAGAGAGAGCTGATCCGCGGATGAGCTGGTTGAGAGAGAGGTGGAGGAGCTGGCCGGAAAACCGTGAGAGATAGACTTGGCCGGCGGAGCAAGGCTGAGGGCCGGAAGAGATGGCCGGAAAAGAGATGATCGCCGGCGGATGGGATTGCTCAGGTGGAGAGAGTCTCGTGCTGATAACGTGTTAAGATTTGTGAGAATGTGTTGTATATTTCTTATTGCTTACACCACTATATATAGTGGTTCATACAAGGTGGAGTCAAAGGAGAATTGATTACAAAGATACTCTACATAATGACATGGTCAAACTCATAAAGACTAAGGTTGAATGGGTCTTCCATGTGGCTGGATGTAAACCCCCAATGGACTCTAGTCTTAAACTTGTATGGTCTAGGTTATGGACCATCCACTTCATATTTGATTCATAAACATTTTTGGGTAATTTTCAATAGTTTTCAAGATTTACGGATCTGAACGTAAATGCTTGCCCATCTCGCTGGTTTTTATGGCCGTCCATCGAAACCAAACCGAGCTACTGTTACTAAACCAAACAAGCGGTGATCATTATCTTTTAACAGATATAATCCACTAATTAAATATAATAAACTGGGACTCGATACCAAATTCATATTTTTATTGTACCAGATTTAAACCAGAATTTTAGAATCTGGTTGCATATTAGTTTAACCAAAAACGTCGAAATATCGAACAAATTAAACCAACAATGAATGCCCAACACGGTGGGCATTTTACCCAATATCTAAATCCGTATCCGAACCCTATCCAAAAAAACTCGAACCGAAGTAACAAAGTACCCGAACGGATATTAAATTAAGAGAGATTTGATATCCGAACGGGTAATATCCGAACCCGAATGGATATCCGAAGATAACCGAACATATGTATTAATAACCTTATATTTCTAGTTTATATCTCTCATTTTATTTAAAATATCTATATTGATACTACATATACTTTAAATTCATATAATATACATATAATTACGGAGGAAGTGATTTGCTACTCACTTAAAATGCAAAGCAAGTTTTTGTGTTCAAGAATTAACAAAAGTTACATCGGAAATTAAAAACAATAACCCAAATTAGTGTCTTTTAAGCTTAAAAATATTATGTCCAAATATATTAATCATTCAATCTATTAAAAAATAAAAAAACCAGTTAAGTGAAAGTCATATTTTTAAATACAAGAAACTTAAAAAAAAGTCTTAGTTTTTTTTCTTTCAAAATCTAAATATCTGAACCCGATCCGAAATAACTGAATCCGAACTAAAAATATTCGAATCCGACCCGAAGTACAGAAATACTTGAACCAGTTCTACACCTCTATATCAAAATACTCGAAAATCCTAAATACCCGACCTACCCAACACAGTAACGTAAAATTTTCTCGCTTTGTTACAGTTTTTTTTTTTTTTTTTTTTTGCAGCAAACAGCTATTCACTACAAGAAAACATATTTATTACAAGGGTCATATTCCTTGTTAATTCGTTCTAATAGAAGGGTTACAACAGATTAACAAGGAATAACGTTTCATTGTAAAACGTCCGTCGTAACGCAAGATTCGTCGTAACTTTCATGTAACATTTACGACAAAATAAATTCGTATTTCGTCGTAGTTTCGTAGTTACGCTTCATCGTAAAAGACTCGTATAGTTTCCTTATAAAGTCGTCTTTAAGTACTTGTACAATTTACGACGAATTTACAAGTCTTTTAATGTAAAGTCCTTGTAATATTTACGAGGAATTTACAAGTTTCCTAGTAAATTTCTCATAAAGATTACGAGGATTTTACAAGTACTTTTTTGTAAACTCCTTGTAAATATTATAAGAATTTACATCTCATTGTCATATTAATATATTATTATGAAATATTCAAATCCAAAAATATAAAATATAAAATAAAATTGAAAACTAAAATATTTTTTTTTTAAATATATAAATGTCATAAAATAATATTCAAATTAATAATAGAAAACAAAAAAATTGAAAAATAAAAAGCTAAGGGAGAACGCCGTCGAATTAGTTGTTGGAGGTGTTTCTTCCTGGAGAGTCTCGTACTTCATCTATGGGTTCCGCTCGAAGAGTAAGATGAAATCGTCCTTGTGGCTTTATTGATGAAGCTTATTCATACCGTCAGCTCCATCTTATTAGGAGCCACCTTGAAAAAGAAACATATTAATATAATTAATTACATAAAATTATAAGAAAATAAAATATATTTATTTTTTTAAAAAAATATCTAATCAGTCGTTTAAATACCTCAACCTAATATGAATATAGTTTTTTTACCTAAAATTACCACCTAAACTAACCACCTAATCTAATTACCTAAACTAATCACCTAAACTAGTTACCTAAACTAACCACCTAAACTAACCACCTAACCACATAATTAAATTAATAAAAACACATACCTTTGAGAGAAGGAGAGGAGTGGTTTGAAAGGAATGAAGGAGGCATTCCTCATTCATGATTCGTGTTTATATAAGAAAAACATTTCTCGTAAAGTCGTCGTAATTTTACGAGGAATCTACCAGGCCCGCGTTTTTAGAATTTCAACGAATTTACAAGGAATATTTACGATGAACTTACAAGGAAAACTTTACGACGACTTTACAAGGAAAACTTTACAATGAAATTACAAGAAAGCATTACAACAAAATTACAAGGACACATGTATTACGAGAAATCTACCAGGCCCGTGTGTTTTCTATTACGACGAATTTACTAGGACTATATCTGAAACCCCGAAAATCAAATCCCTAAACCCCAAAATCACTTATCTATTTACACCATACCCTTTTACCACATCATCCCCTTTATCCTATTTTTTTCATAAACCCTAAACTCCAATTGAATCCTTAAAACGCAAGTTATAAGTACTATAATCAAACAACCACTTGATAGCAATTAATCAAATTATTCCATAATCTCTAAACCGAGGGTATGAAATGAAGTTAACTTGCTTGGCTTGAGAATGCTTACAACAAAATCAGTTTGGTAAAACAGCTTAAACACGTTTTTCACCAAAATAATGGTAACATGTTTTCGTCAAAAAAATCCTTAAAGTTACAACGAATTCACAAGGAAAGCATTACAACAAATTTACAAAGAAATCATTACAACAACGAATTTACAAGGACACATGTTTGCGACGAATCTACCAGGCCCGCGTTCTTAGAGTTACAACAATAACGAATTTACAAGGAAGCATTACAACGAATTTA
>NW_026015730.1:0-38294 GCF_020379485.1 Brassica napus
CAGGGAGCAAACCAAAATGAAGTGTGACGCCCATTAACCAATTTTCTTCCTGTAGAAACTCTTAGCAACCTCCCTGAGCTTGAGCAATTTTTTCTCCACATCCATGATCCTGTTTGCATATTAGTTTTTACTTCCCAAAAACTCTTCTTCTTCAACAGTTAACCTTCACCCATTTTCTCCACAACGAATTCCCATTCAACAGTCTCCAAATAAGCTTCAAACCACTAACTTTGTTTACTTCTCTAAGAGGCCTTAGTCCAAACCACCTTCTTCTTTTTCCTTACAGACTTCAGTCCACGCAACCTTAGCTCCAGTAGACTTAAGATTAGGACCAGTCCACAGAAATGCTGAACAAAGTTGCTCTACTTCTTTAATACATTGACTCGGAAGTCTAAATGCAGCAGACCAGAAATTGACAATACTCATGAGGACATCTTTGATCAGCAACAGCCAGCCTGCGTAAGATAAGAAACGAGTGGTCCAAGTGTTGATCCTACCTCTTATTTTCTCTACTAGAGGCTGATAATCTTGCTTTCTCATAGCCTGAGTCATGAGCGGGAGACCTAAGTACCTCACAAGGAGAGCTCCTTCTGCTAGGGGAAAGTTTGATAATATTCTTGTCCTCTCTTCTGCAGAAACACCAACCATATAGATTGTGGATTTCTCAATGTTGATCTTCAAACCTGACCATACCGTAAAGTCATTAAACACCTCAATAGCACCCTCAATGGATTCTTTTGATCCCTCAACAAACACCATCAAGTCATCCGTGAAGCACAAGTGGGTGAGGGAGAGAGATTTGCACCGGGGGTGGTATTTGAACTTTTGCTCTAACACTGCTCTATCAATCTTCTTAGATAGGATATTCATACAAAACACGAAGAGATAAAGAGAAAGCGAGCAGCCTTGTCTCAGACTCCTCGCACTCTGAAAGTAGCCAACAAGATCCCCATTCACTTGAATTGAAAAAGACAAACTCGTGATACACAGCTTAATCCAATGTATATACTTTTCTGGAAAATCCAATGCTTTTAATCCCTTCAGAACAAACTCCCACTGAACAGAATCAAAAGCTTTAGAGATGTCGATTTTCATTACACACCTTTGAGGAATTGAAGACCTGTGATAATCCTTCACCATTTCTGAAGCCAAGAGCACATTCTCCATGAGCAATCGACCTTTGATAAAAGCTGACTGGTTCTCGCAGATTATTCTTGGCAATAACTTCTTCAATCTGTTAGCTAGTATCTTAGACACTACCTTGTATAAAACATTACAGCACGCAATCGGCCTGTAATCCCTCATCCCCATAGAGTCCGTCTTCTTAGGGATCAGAGCTAGTATCGTGGAGTTTACCCCTTTAGGGAGAAACCCAAACTTGAAAACCGACTGAATAGCTACCGTGAAGTCATGCCCAATGATAGACCATGTAGTTTTGAAGAACTCGCATGGAAACCCATCAGGACCAGGTGATTTGCTAGTTGGCATGGCAAAAAGAACCTTATGAATCTCTTCCTTAGTTACTTCTGCCTCCAACATACTACAATCCTCCAAACTACATCTGAAATCCAAGATATCTTTTAGCTCATCCTTCGTAGCTCCTTGATACTCAGCTGGACATAGATTCAAGAGCTCAGAAAAAAACCTCTCAGCCTCTTTTTTAATATCCTGGTGATTTGTAACAGTGTTCCCATCCAAGGACCTTATCTCCCTTATCATATTCTGAGCTTGTCGTATCCTTATAGCATTGTGAAATGTCTTATTGTTCTGATATCCGACGTCCAACCAGTGTAACTTCGCACGCTGCTTTAGAAAGTCCGCTTCAAGGTTAGCTACATGCATCCACTTCTCATATGCGTCCTCCTGTGCTTCAGCCTCCTCCTGTGCTGCTACTTCACCCGGATTAGCAAGCGTACTCCTCTGTTTATCGTAAAGCTTCTCATATGCGTCCTTAGTTCTTTTAGTTAAATTCCCCAACCCATTTCGACCCAATTCTCTGTTCATCGGCTTCAGCTGCTTTAACTTCTTAGAGAATCTGTACATTGCTGAAGTGGAATGAAAGAGAGTCTCAGTGGTTTTCTAATACTCCTCGACCATTGGAAGAAACCCTGATAAAGCTCCAATAGCATTTACATATTTGAAGGGAAGTCAAATTTTTTCTTGTGGTGGCTTCAACTGGATCATACATCGCATGTGGTTTGAACAGCCTCCAGGCTCAAATACAGAATAAGCAGTTGAAAACCGATGAAGTGCAGCATCATTCATACTGACCCTATCCAATTTTTACAGATGATGCCTTCTTCTTGTTTATTGCTCCAAGTAAATAACAGTCCTTGATAAGCCAAGTCAGAAAGATGACAATGCAACATCGTTCTCTGAAAATCTCTAATACCTCTAGGCAGTGTTCCCAACCTTTCAAACCTTGAATTCTCTTCACCATCCAAAATCTCATTGAAATCTCCCATTATCACCCACTCCTTATTTTTGAACATAGCAGAGTTATGGTGATTGCAAAGATCCTCCCACAGCTCTTTTCTTTTTTCTACCTGATTTCTCGCATAGACAAAAGTACACATAAACTCCTCATTATCTTCCAACCCCACTGAACAAGTAATTAGCTGATCTGATTTGTACACCGGTGTCATACGAACATATTCCCTCCATAAAACCCAGATTCTACCTCCTTGACTACAATCATAGTTTGTCATAAGAGGCCACTCTTGAAATACCTCCTTCATAATTCTCTCTGCCTTCCTTTCTTTAATCTTTGTTTCCAACAGACAACCAAAATTCATATCTTTGTTTCGAATCCACTCTTTGACTACAGAATGTTTTAAAGGTTTGTTAAAGCCTCTCACATTCCAGAAGAAGCACGACATGCTTTCGTTGGAGAGACCAATGACCAGTCTGATACTCTGCTTTCCTTCTGAACACTTACTGCGTCTTCCTCCAATTTATCATTTTCCACTATCTGGGGACTCTTCCTGTTTACCTTCCTCAACAGGAGAGTGTTGCGCGACAGTTTTTGCCCCACTAGCATCCCTTAGCCCTTGTGGAGCTTCCTTTCTTCTCTTCTCTTTTCCATTCATAATGCATACCTTCTCAGTATGACCCCACTTGCTGCATAGATTGCATTTTGATGGGAACCAAGGGTAGTGAAATTCCACTGTGAACTCCTTCCCCTCTTTAGTGAAGTCGATTTCTTTGGGCAAAGGCTTAGATAAATCAACATTCACAAAAACTTTTGCTTCCTCAAGATTAGTATACGCAATCGTCTCAGGATGCAGTCGATCAGGAAACCCCACGGTGCTAGTCATGAAACTAAGACCTTGCCAAGAATACATGTGCAATGGCACCTTCCTCAAAAGAATCCACATAGGAATCGCAGTCTCCTCCTGCTTCTCTTCCTCCGTCTTTGGAGTCCACTTTGTCACCACCATGGGAACTCCAGCAATGTTCCACATACCCCTTTTTAGGATCTTTTCGCGAGCTTTAGGATTTGAGATCCTAAATCTCATCATTGTCGCATTTACATCATAAACATCCACCTTCGATTCTAACTCTCCATACTTCCATATCTTGTTCACCACCATATGAACCTTCGCCATGTGAGGAGCGAGATCCATAAACTTCCCGACGATAAAATCATCCCACAGCGGCGTTGAATCCGCAAGGACCTCATCTGGTATCACCACCTTGTTCTTCCCATCCTGTGTTGATATCTCTACCTCAAACTTTTCTTATCATGAGCCGCCGAAACCCAGCTCTTCTCTTCCGTCAAAATCGAGCTCCTCTCTTGTTTCTCCACGGTTGATTCCTTCTTATCTTCCCCCTTGATTACCGATCTATCCTCGAGAGGGTTTAGAATCCCCGACAGATTGGCCGTATCCATCATGAAAAACCAGATCTCCGTCGCCTTCAAAATCCCCTCAAAATCGCCTAGTCAAAACGCAACGTTTCAAGAAGACCTAACCAACATAAAAAACAAATCAAAAGGGTTTGAACCCAGATTATTATGGGTGCACAAGTAATGTTTTCCACCTGAACTAGCTTATTCTTTAAAATCTATGTGTTAACCCCTAATTTGTATTTATTTTCGTATTAAACAATTAGATTTTGTTCAGATAAATTTTTGTTTAGAAACCAAAAGAAAAATCTATCAGTGTAAGGGTTACAGCCGTGTGGTTCACATGACATCACACTACTCTCACAAACAAAAACTATACGTTAAAGAACAACATTTATTAGAGCCAAAACTATACGCCTCTTCTGAGCCATTAGATCTTGTTTCGCCAAAAAAATCAACGGTCCAAACAAGAGACCCTAAAATTCATATACCTACTTTTACTTTTCCACTTTCTGCATTTATTCTAATGAGAGTGTTATCTGGTTTGGTTCCTTAAAGTGAACATTCTCTTTCCAAACTCGCGCGAAAGGCCTTGATGTCCAACGAAAAGACAGTTGTCCCGATATTGTGCCTCATCTATCCAATGTGTCTTCAGGTGTTAATAAAAAAGAGAAAGTGTCCCTCAGCGTAAACGTCTCATTGATTATCTATATGGTTAAATGTAAATCAATTTTGTTATAATTAAAAGTTTAAAACCATTTTCACGTTTTTAACATTCTTTTACAAATTTGATTTTGTTGGTAAATAAACAAGATTTGACGTATGAGTAATTGTGGTTGAGTTGGACACGTTTTGAGAACGGTATCTTTTGGGAAAGCATGTAAAGAGTAATGGTCCCTCCTCCACTCTCGCTTTCTCACTCCGTAACCCTACCAAAAAATCCTCTGTTCCATCACATCTGACCACCACTACTCACTATTACTTGTTTTGGCTACCATGCACCAAAACCTCCAGCGTATATTAGAGTCTCCCAGCACTATAATCAGGCAGACATAACCTTCACTCTCTTATGATTGACCCTTGTCACTCTACCACCCCCAATATCTTAGCTTATGCAAATTAGGCAACCGCATACATGTACAAATCTTTTTTTGATGTAATACATGTACACATCTTACATGGGACGTCGCTATGCTCTTACAATATTTTATTATAAAATTCATTATTGTAATAGTAATAGTAATACTAATAATGCATTGGACAATTCTGAGTTGTAGTGTAATAATAGTTGAAATGAGGAATTTCGTGAGAGATGTAACAGAGACATATCATTATTAAGTCAATGCATCTTATCTAAACACACAATTATTTTTCTTTAAGAAGTTTGCAATGGGTTGCATTTTCTATTACATTTCTTCATTCAGACTAGTCGTTACAAGTTGTTTAAAAAAAAATGAATGTTAACTACAAAATTGGCTGAGAGATTTTTTGTTTCGTTTTGTTTTGAAAAAGGTTACATAATTTGTTTTTGTTTCTTAGCTTGCTTAGAAAAATCGTAGCACATAACTTAAAATTTTATAACTATAAGGTCGGCCAAAGAATCAAACAAATCTACTACATTGGCTGCCTTCTTTTATGATTTTAAATTGCTTTGCGGTATCAAGCCAATCTTGTAAGAAAAATAGAAAATAAATGATTCTTAAAAGAATGTACAATAAATAATGCGGTAGTGTGAGTTTAGTCAGATAAGAAAACAGCCATCATGAGAGTCTATAGGGTGGGCCTTGGATGGGGCTGCTATGTAAATCAGCCGGATTGAGGGTGAATTATCAATCAATTTTATACATACTTGCATACAAAAGAAGAATAAATAGAGAAGGGGCTTGTATGTCAGTGGTCCTCCTTTTTACAGAATACCAGAGGTTGCGGGTTCGACTCTCTGTTGACGCGGTGGTACTATGACTTTCCAAAAAAATTTTAAGAGATTTTGCTTGATTTGGGGCACCGTTTGCGGTGGAGTCTAGTCACTATAAAATGTTTAACCCAAAACAATTTTTTTAACCCAAAAAAGAAAAAATGAATAAATAAAATTTCATTTAGTACATTCGATTACAATTGTAATCGGTTCATAGTTTTCTCACGTCTAAATATAACTTATGATTAAACACAATATCCTCGTGCCAAGGACCATGCGAGATCTTTTCCACACGTCCTCTAGGAAAGACTCTTACCATCAAAACTCCTCTCTATGAGAGGTATTCTTCTCTTGGCTCCAAAGCCAATGAATATATTTGTTTTCCTTACCGTTTGTTATCTTGTGTAACGGTTTGTTTGGGACCGGAAGATACAACGAGACTCATTTCAATGAACTTTGAAGTCTTGGAACATTCAAAGTCACGATATACAGTGACTACTTTCAAGTCTGAAAGATTCAAAGGACGCCGTAATTTCTTGATGTGGTTACTTGCGGATGGCACCTTTGAAATCGATTTCAACGTCTTATCAAACTTGTCTAAGTTTATGTCTTAATCTTACATTGCTTTGCTCTTGATTTTCTTAAAAGAATTGCACATCACTTGTTAGATGTTGCTTTTATCCAGGTAAGTGTTTAAGATATGAATGAAAACATTGGTTGCACAAAAAAAAGATTAAACACAATATCCATACTCGGCAGGAACTTTCTGGTATCACAACATAATCCAAATATCGGCAAACATTTGTATTCGAGTCTAAATATATTCTAAGAAATTGTTTTAATATTTATTTTCATGCGTTGTTTTATTTGTGTACACGTCTTATAGTATCTTTTCTTCTTCGTGCAGTGTTCACGATTGCTGATGACAACTTGTGAATATTAGAAAAGTTTTTCACAGACGAACTAATCCGCAGTTGTAGCCTATATCATTCAAAGTAGTAGTGATTGATAATTGTGAGTTTATTTGAATTCGGCAATAATAGCACTATAACATATTACTAAACTATGTAAATTGTAGTTTAGAACGACTCTGCACCTGAATAGTCTCAAAAGCAATACATTACTTTATAATATTGCCCACGCCCTAATATTAATGATCCAAACATAACTTCAAGACTTATATATAATTCTATGGGAAACATCGATAAAAACAATGTTATATAAATAGAATGTGAAAGGATTACACATCACGTGGTCCACCGTAGACTCGACCGCGCTACCTCCAACAGTCAATGGTCAGACCTCTTCCCATTGCACGTTGCCACTACCTTGGTTTTGGAGGATCTGATCATAGACCTCTCCTCTCAATCCTGGATCCTACCCAACGCAAACCAAAACATATCTTTAGATACGACCAAAGGTTAAGATACAATCCAGAGATAACTCAGCTGATTGAAGTAGCCTGGAACAAAGGACACAACCTATCAGGGGCAACACGCATATCAAACTACAGGAAAGCAATCGCCAAATGGAGTAGAGAACATTATGTCAATAGCCGAAAAAAGATCGAATCCCTCAAATTGTCCCTCGACGAAGAGATGACACTAACCACAACGAATAACCTTCTTATCTCCTCCCTCAACAAGGAGTTGTTACTAGCGTACAAATCAAAGGAGGAGTTCTGGAAACAAAGAAGCAGTCAACTATGGTTAACACTAGGAGATAAAAATACTGGCTTCTTTCATGCATCTACAAGAGGCAGGAGAGCTCGAAACGGACTTACCGTTTTAGAGAACCAGGAGGGAGAGGTTGTCTATGAGAAAGAGCAAATCTTGGAACAAATATCAAGCTACTTCCAAGACATCTTCACCTCTTCTAACCCTGTATGTGATGAAATTGTAAATCAAGCAATCCATTGTGTCTCAGAGAATATGAATGAAAAACTCGTTGCCATACACTCATCACTAGAGATAAAGGACGCTCTCTTTGCAATTCACCTCGATAAGGCTCCGGGCCCAGGCGGCTTTTCAACAAGTTTTTCCAATCCAATTGGGAAACCGTCTCTCCTGCAATCATCAACGAAATTCAAAACTTTTTTAGATCAGGCTCGCTTCCTAGCTCCATCAACGCCACACATATCATGTTGATCCTTAAGATCTCAAGTCCTATGAAAGTAATGGACTATCGACCTATAGCTCTATGCAATGTCTATTACAAGGTGATTTCTAAGATCCTCTCTCAGACACAAACCAGTCCTAGAAACAGTTATTTCGGAGAACTAATCTGCTTTCATCACTGGGAAGGAAATCTCAGATAACGTACTTATCACACACGAGGTTCTACACTACCTAAAAGCTTCTGGCGCAAAGAAGAACTGTTCTATGGCAGTTAAAACCGACATTAGCAAAGCTTATGACAAACTAGAATGAGATTTTCTCCATAAGGTTCTATCCAGAATGGGTTTCCATCAAGACTTCATAACCTGGCTAATGCAATGCATCTCTACAGTCTCGTACTCTTTCTTAATAAATGAGGAAGTTTTGGGTTCAGCTATACCTTCTCGCGGGATACGCCAAGGTGACCCTCTCTCTCCTTATGTGTTCATCTTCTGCGGAGAGGTTCTCTCTGGAATGTGTAGGAAATCACAACTGGATAGGAAACTGGCTGGAATTAGAGTCGCCACACATAGCCCGCGGATCAACCACCTCCTGTTTGCTGACGACACCATGTTTTTCGTCCACTCGGACCCTAATAGCTGCTTAACACTCAAAACAATTTTAAATGATTATGAGACAGCATCGGGCCAGATGATTAATGCAAGTAAATCTTCTATCACCTTCTCAGCAAAAACAACACCCGAAGAAAAACTACGTATAAAGCAAACTATGGGCATTGAGAAAGAGGGTGGAATAGGCAAATACCTTGGTCTCCTGAAGCACTTTGGCAGGAACAAAAAAGATCTCTTCGTCTCGATCGTAGACCGAATCAAACAAAAAGCAATCAGCTTAGCCTCTAGACAACTATCTCAAGCTGGCAAACTGACTATGCTAAAATCAATCCTCTCTTTAATGCCAACCTTTGCAATGACGTGCTTCGAACTACCCAGAAGTCTCTGCAAACGCATTCAATCAACGTTAACAACAAGGTTCTGGTGGGATCCAAGCGAAACAAAGAAAGGAATATGCTGGGTATCTTGGGATAAATTGACAAAACCCCAAAACATAGAGGGTCTAGGTTTTAGGGACATCCAACAATTCAACAGAGCATTACTGGGGAAATTAGCGTGGCGTATAGTTACCAAGCCTGATTGTCTCATGGCTAGAACTCTCTTGGAAAAATATTGCCACAACAAAGCTTTCCTCAAAACCACCTATAGTGCTTCAGCTTCACATGAATGGCGTGGGGTTCTGGAAGGAAGAGACGTCATGATCCAGTACCTGGGGAAAGTCATCGGCAATGAAAACTCCACAAGGCTTTGGCATGACCCGTGGCTATCAACTTCATATCCTAAAGCAGTAGAGGGGCCTCTGACTTTAGATGATAAAGATCCGGCTGTAGTGGATGTCCTGACCCGGGAAACATGCATCTGGAATAGAGCCTCCCTCGAGAAGCAGTTCCCAGCATTACTGGATGAAATACTCCTATTGCATCCAAGCACAACCGGAGCTGAAGACTCCTATGCGTGGCTCCAACCCTCCTCCGGCTCATACACAACAAAATCAGGCTACATGTCTCTGCAAAGGAAGGGAGCTCTCCAAGAACTCAATGCTAGATTACTTGCAAGTTTCAATTGGTATCGATTTGTTTGGAACACACAAGCGTTTCCAAAAATACAAGTCTTCTTATGGAAAACCATCCAGAACGCACTACTTACAGAAGAAAATCTACAAAAAAGAGGTCTACTCTCTAACACAAACTGTATTAGATGCGGAGAACAAGAGACTACCTTGCATCTCTTTTTCCATTGCAAGTTTGCACAACAAGTATGGAACCTGGTTCCATGGTCATCTCCCTTTCTACCCCTGCAGGCTTCAAACTTTGCGGAGGAACTCGACAGATCCCGCCACCGTCTAAATCTCCCCCCAATTGGAACCGAGGTCAACTTGCTTCCTTGGATTGTCTGGTTTATCTGGACCGCAAGGAACGGTCTCATCTTTGAAACAAGACACACGGAGCCAACAGAGGTCCTTCGCAAGGCCATCGCCGCAGCGAAAGAATGGATCACTGCTCAAGCTTCAACAGAAAAGCCCGCCCAACAACATGCACAAGCTCCGCCTCTCCCAACAAACTATCCCGATCTCCACAAAACGGTCATCTGTAACACCGATGCCTCTTGAAAATCAGATTTGAATAGAGTTGGGCTTGGATGGACTTTCATAGATCAGAACCTCTAGGAAACGGGTAGGAGAGCTCAAGTTCATGATCACGTTCCTTCGGCGCTCTTAACTGAAGGCCTGGCGGTGAAAGCAGCCCTTCTTCATGCTATCTCACACGGCATCACCCACATCTGGCTTAGATCAGACTCTCAAGCGCTTGTCAAAGCAATTAACGAGAACCGACGAACGGCATGACTCTATGGGACTCTCTCCGACCTTGCATCTCTCGCTTCTTCTTCTTTTACTTCATGTCGTTTTAGCTTCATTCTCGGATCTCAGAATGGGCTAGCAGATTCAATTGTAAAAATCAGTCTATGTAATGGGTTCCCAGGACTTTAAACTTTATCCCTCTGTTTTATTTTAATCAAATCATCGTTGAACAAAAAATAAAATAAATAGAACGTGAAACAGAGCAAAGACAGTAGTAAATAAAAAAGTTAATTCTAATGCAACCAGAGAAAAAGTGGGTTATGAAACAGATAAATAATTACGAGAGCAATGACATGACATATGAGTTGTCAAATTGAGGCAGATCCTTTCTGTGATCCTCCCTCTGCCACTTCTTGCCTTTTACCTCATGTGCTCCATCACTTCCGGCTTTTTTTGTCTGTATTTTTTCTTTTCTTTTCTCTTTTTACTATTTATGATACTTTTTTCCATATGACAGTTAATATTTTCCATTTTGTATTCATTCCTTAGTTTCAGGGAAGTGGGCTGAAAAACAAATTCTGTCTTTAGTGTTTGTAAATTTTATTTATTTACTACAGTTGAGCTAGTTTAATATTATAACTAGTGTAAATTCTGAAAGTTGAATATGAATATCTCATGTACGACTTATCAACTTTTTAGTATGCAAGGATTTGTGGGAACTGTTAAGAAAAATCATCGGAGATCTAATTTTATAACTGTTACATGTGTGGTAGATGTCATTCTCGTAGCTGAATATTGATAGAAGATATGTACGGTCGATGTAGATATCCAAACTATTAGATAGAGACGAATACGTAACCGATATTTTACCTTGTACTTATGAAGTGGACTTAAGAATGATTTAAATAGTCTTGTGTGATTGATATGATTATTGGAAGATTAAGATTAAGAACATGGGAGGAAAACAAACCCATGTGATTAATTTTTTTGTCTAATTAAGGTTATAAGAAAAGTAGCGCCTAATGATTTTCGTAATATTCGAAGCTTGGTTACATTTTAGATTAGAAGACTATTTCTCACTGAACCAGAACCATTTCTTCCACATTTGAAACTTCTGACAATGTAATCCTCTACGAACTTATTGGCACTTCAACTTCACCATCACCGTCAAATCATATGGATAATTGATGATGCTGCCGTATGGCACTTCTACTAGACAAGTTTGAACGTTCTATAACACGTGCGTCAATATCTATCCGTCGACCTATACGACGAGGCCAGCTCAATAATTGTAATTTCTTTGGATCTCCACAATCATTGGTTCTATTTCCCGTGTGCTAGGTTAATGTCATGTAAGTTTACTGAAAACACATGTCATAAAAACGTCTTCACACAGTCCTATGATCGTAAAACATGCACTACAACTTAAAATTAATATACGTAATTTCAGACTTCTTTCGCTTTTTATTGGACTTCTTGAGCTTCGCTGCTTGCGACCACTGAATACTAAAACATTCAACGAATCTGGATCATCCTGATGATTCAACGAACAACAGGCGATGCTAACTTGCTAAGTAGTAAATGGTAAAAAAAAGAAGAACGTCAAAAGTAAAGCATAGTATCTTCCAAAGCAGCACATGCCCTAAATAAATCACAAGCACAATCAGTCATCACTTCAAAATATGCAATCACATGCATTGATTACATAACATCACAGACTCAAATCCATCTCTTTTGGGCCGATCTATACTATTAAAAGAAAATTCATGACTTCTTTCATATGTGATATTTTAAATGGACCATTCCTAGAAAGTTGTTTACATTATTTTTTTGTATTTTCATAACAATATCCTAATAAGATATTTAATTATCTTTTTATTCCCTCAAAATATTATTAATAATGGATAATTTCGAAAATATATTTATTCCATCAATATATAATTATAGTTGCATATAACCATTTATAATCAACTTAATATTAATAACATTTAATTATAATAGAGTTAATACATGCATATGATCTAATTAATAATAATAATAATTAACATTTATTATGCAAATAAAATATTGTTAGAATTTCACCATGCAAATAATAAAATCAAATCAAATGCTAAAATCCTAACACTATTGTATTTTCATAATAAGTGTTATTATTATTAATTATGTTATACATTATACATGTATCAATATTTATATAGATGTTGTGTTAACAAACATGTATTGATAAATATATAATATTTTTAATATATATATATATATATATATATATATATATATATATTGTAGTGATGAATTTTTCATGCATGATTTTTTCATTTAGACCATTCTTTAAAATTTTATCAAATTTTACATGAATTAATTATAATAGTTATATTTTAATTGAATAACAATAAATATTTTTAAAGAAAGTTCTAAAAAAAAATTAATAATATTTTCGGAATCAATTTAAATTTTATATCCAAAATTAACTAATTTTAGTTTTAGTTATCATAAACTATAATTAGAAATTAAAATTTATTTTAGTTTTGACTTATTTATGAAAATGTAAAATTATATAAAGTATTATAATTATATACTAGATCGCGATCCGCGCAACCGCGCGGGTTTTTGTTTTAATTTATTTTTATATAAACATTTTGTTTTCAATTTTAAATTGATATATATTATAATATATATGTGTCTATCAATTTTGAAAACATAATAAGTTTACGGTATATTTTTTTCATTGAATAGATTGTTTCAAACTTTCACATGTATTTGTATCTTCTTCTATATATATATTTTTGGATTATTATTTCATTATTAAAATTGTAACTATATATATAAAAATTAGTAAAATATTTTTTTATTGTCATATTCAAAAATATTGTAACATTTCACAAATTTAGAAAGTTTTTAAAAAATTAAACTTTTCGCTTCACAGATTTATATTATCTAGTAAATACTTAAACATTTAGTTTTTGTTTAATTTTTAAAATAAACTATATAGTTTAAAATTTGTTTTCATTAGTTTAAGGTAGTAAAGATTAATCATTGTTAGATAATATGATTTCTGTTATTTAAAAAAAAATATTCATAATTTTAAAATTTAACATCGACAAATATTTAAATAATTAACATATAGAGGTATAGTATTACAACATTAAATTGTATCTATTTAATTTATACAATCTATAAATCCAATGGACCATCTATTGTTTAAATCCAATTATTGATAGCCCAATAAAAAATTCTGGTAGGCCCAAAATTTAAATGATAAGATTAGAGATTAAATGTAACATGACTTTCTAGGAATATGTCCATTAGATCCATTTTTTAAAAAATTACACATGAATCAAAGTTGTGACTTATGTTTATATATATAAGATTCACTGATAATAACAATTTAAACTGATTAATTTTCAAAAATTAAATTTACAAAGATTTTGTTAGAAATATTCATTTATATTTCAAATTAAAAGAAGATATTTTATCCAACTTAGTGTATTTCTCAAATATGATATTTATTACAAACATATTTTGAAGTACAATTAGTTTTTCTTTAAAAGAAATTCTTTAAGGTATCTCAAAAAATATATTTTCTACTATATAGAACCAATTTAATTTGCTTTCATATAAATTTAAAATAAAAAAGTATGTAAATTAATATTGTTACATAATAAAGTTTCCAAAATAATTTTTGTTACAAAAATACAAAATTTATAGTAATAATATATAAGCCACGTAAACATAACTATTATAGAATTACATAATATATAATACTAAATTACATTAAGTTATTGGTAAATTTTGTTATATAAACTAAAACAATTTAGTATATAAATAAAAAAAACCTGTAAAGTTGTGCGGATCAATCAAGATCTAGTAGACCTTTAAAATCGCAACGTTAAAGAAAATTACAACTCTGATTTACTCAAAGCATGAGGTCACATAGTAGCCGTGGTTTCAATAATTATAAATATTTCAGATTTTATAACACTATAAAAGAAACTTAGCCCAATGGTCCATTACATATTGGGTTGAGTGGATCACGGTCCATCCGACGAACATCGACTGTTTCCACCTCGTGTGTAACGTAAAAAACGAAAAGAAAAGAAATTCTCTTTTTTTTTTTTTTTTTTTTTGTAAAACAAAGAAATTCTCTTATTAGCAGAAAAATGCCACCAACGAAACAATAAAAAGGAAAATAAACAAACAAAAACAAATCACTCGTAATCGCAAACATTAAAAGGGAAATAATTTCCCAAAGCCACCAGAATTTTCCCAGGAAAATTAAGTGAAAACCCAGGGCAAGAAAATGTCTAATGATCTCTCTTTTTCTTCCTCTGTCTCTCATACAAAAATTAAAAATAGCATGCAAGTATTATTGTAAATAAACTTCATCTTTTGGGTTCAAACTCGGAAGTTTTTGCCAGAGAAGGTCTGACCAAACTGCCACGAGGGAGGAGCAACGTTCCAAGAGGTGGAGGAACGGCGATCAGAGGCGGTGACTCGGAAAGAAAGAGCTTGGCCAATGAGGACAGCGTTGGACTGCCAGTTCTGTCCCCAGTTCCTACTCATCCTCACCCAATCCGTCTTCGATCCCTTCACGCTCACTCCATTAATATCTCCGGCACCAGCGACGTTGGTTACTAAAACGAGGTTGAAGTATCTGAAACCGTTAATAGTGAATCTTATCCCTCCTAGCTTCCGACAAGGTACCCTGATGAGGAACAGAACAGATTCAGACAAAATAATTAACAACAAAACAAGAGAAGAAAGAGATAGATGGATCTCTAGGTTACTGTGCACAACACATGTCCTGCTTGTTTTCCCGAAAAGATAACGAAAATAATATAAATAAATATCACTTATAATAAATTAATATTTAATTTGTTATTACAAGAAAACAGAACTGAGAGTGATGTTCTCGAAGCATGATTAACGCATTTTCTTATGCATTTTCTTATAGGAATATAAGAAACCATGTTATAATTTTTAACTAAAAAAACTAAGAATCAGTTCTCTGAACTAATCTCAAATCTTCAAATTTTGAGGTTTTGTATCATTTTAACCCAATTTCAAATCCTCAAATTTTGAGGTTGTGAATAGTAAAACTTCAAATTTGAGGTTTTACTATTCACAACCTATATTCACAACCTCAAACCTATCTTGTATTTTCTTTTTAGTCTTTATAGTTATTTTTTTCATAAATATTAGTAACTTTTGTTAATATCAAATATTATAATCCAAATAAATAAAATTTTAAAGATTTTTTCGAAGATTCATGGTTGGAGTAACCACTCTTCAAATTCTCATTTTAAAGTTTTACTCCTCTTAAAATAAGGTTTTAGATCGAAGATGCTCTAACAATTCCCCATTAACGATGTTCTGTTTCTGAAGCTCGAAAACATACAGCCGTATAGTTTTCCCAGAAGTGACATAAGCCTTGAGGAAAAAAACACATTATAATAATACTTTGCTATATACTTTCTCTGTTTCCGAAAATAAGATTTTCTAGAGTTTTCACGTTTATTAAGAATATAATAAATGTTTACAATTTAATCTACAATTTACTTTTCAATAACTACCTACCAATAAAATTTAATCAATTCAAATATTCATAATTAATGTTTCTCAAAAATATACAAAAGTACTTTAAAAATATAAAAAAATCTATTTTTTGTGGAACAAGGATAAACTTTAAAAAATCATACTTTGGGGAATGGAAAAAATATATTTTTATTTTAACACGATTTTTCTGGTTTTATCAAATTACATTTTCCCGAGTTTTTAGTTTAATAATCAGGTCTTAAACCTCCCATTTGATAAAATAAACACACACACTTTATCTTCTAACTATCTTCCTAACACGATTTAAATGCAGTAATTTTTGTATAGTTTGTGCATTATATTATTTTTATTTATTTATCTAACTTCTTATTGAGTCCCCAACAATTATCGAAGCCGACAGAACCCTAACAGTAGGGACAAGAACAGAAGAGAGATACCTGCGATAGGAGACGGGGACAATGCCGGCTCGGTACAGACCAATCTTGAGGAACATCGGCATGGCAAGGTCGAAGTGCTCTCGCGGCGGATTGCACCATCCTCCGTCGTCACTAGGCTGCGCAAAATTCGGCGGACAAAAGTTCGTTGCCGTCACGAGAATCGACGGATTCCCGGGGACACACCATCTCGGGTCGTCAGTACACTTAAGCTCGAAGCAAGCGCCACAGCTGAAACCGTTGTTGAACAGGGCAGTGCTCAGAGCCGCCGTGTTCACACCGTATCCTTGGCTGTATAAATTCCCGTACCCACACGCACCGCCTTTGATTAAAAAAAATAAAAGTTAGGAACTTAGGAATGATATTTTTGTGGTTTATGTTATTAAAAGAAAGTGATAATTGTAAGTTTAGTAAAAGGTTAAGAGTGAATAATACCCATGGTGCCGGAAGCGTCACTACCGCCGTAGAAGGTAGCGTGTGCGTTCTGCCACGGTCCACCGGTATAAACGCCAGGAATTTTGGCGTTTGTAACGGTTAACATTAAGGAAGCCGTAACGGCTAACCACATGAAGCGGATTCCAAACGCTGTCGCCGCCATTGGGATAATAAGAGAGAGAAAGAGAGCGTTGTGTATTGGATATGGTTAGAGAAAGCGGGAAGGTCTAATGGTATTTATTGGGGGTGATGCTAGTTGTATCTTTTTATCTTACAATAAATTTTGTGTTAAGATTTGAGAGAAGATTTGTGAGAATGTGTTATATATTTTTTATTGTTTACAACACTATATATGGTTTATACAAGGTGGAATCAAAGGAGAATTGATTACAAAGATACTCTACATAATGACATGGTCAAACTCATAAAGATATAAGGTTGAATGGGTCTTCCATGTGGCTGGATGTAAATCTCCAATGGACTCTAGTCTTGAACTTGTATGGTCTAGGTTATGGACCATCCACTTCATGATTCATAACACTTCCCCTTGGATGCCATAACCATATAGGGTTTGTAACATGCTAATGTTGCCTCATTAAAACCTCTCCCGGAAAACCCAAAACCCAATGTGGTAAAAAGGGAAACCAGAGAAAGGAAAAAGAGTACAACACACATTACTCCCCCTGATTTGGACATCACTGAAGGTCCTTGAGTCTACGCGTGCCAATCTTGTTGCGTGAACTTCCTGAATGTGCAAGAGGGCAATGATTTGGTGAAGAGGTCGGCTGAGTTTTCACTAGACCGGATCTGAAGGACGTTGACCTCTCCAGCTTTCTGCAACTCATGGGTAAAGAAGAACTTGGGTAGAATATGTTTGGTTCGGTCACCTTTGATATACCCGTCTTTGAGTTGAGCAATGCAAGCTGCATTATCTTCATATATGATGGTCGGACCCGTTGGGTCGCATATGGACGCATAATGTGGTCCTATACCTTTTGTTCAAAGATGAACTTCGATCTTATAGCTTATCTTTATGATAGCTTATCTTTATGATAGCTTATTCATTCATACCACAGCTTGGTTGGTTCATGCTGAGAATTCGACCAACCATAAGTATTACCAAATTTGGCTAATTTGTGGTGATGGTCTATAACCTTTTCTAAGGTTTAATGAATAACCATTTAACCTATCTTAGGCTGGTTAGTATAAAACACAAGGAATTTAAAATTCCTCTATGGACTGATTTGAATTGTTCTTATAGAACTCTTCACTTGCTTACATGTAGTAATTTAATTCAGTCCATGAACAACTTTAGGAAAATGCTGTTCAAGAGAACTTCTTTTCTCATCTTTTGATTCTGAGCTCAATACCGTTTGGTAAACCTTTTGGTACCAATAATATTATCATCATCATCATCCAGTGAGTCATATATAGCATACTACATCTTTTGAATTTCTTCCAGACATCATATGTAGTGAAATATGTAGTAGTATCCACCACATTGGATTATATAGACTTTCCCGGTCTGTCTCACGATTTATCCTTCTTTCAGGATTTATATATTCACTGGGCATCATATGGCGTTTACATATTCATGGCCAATACAATACGCCTTTTATATATCACTTTAAACCCCACGTTTCTTTCATTATTCATTATGAGTACTCTTGTGTGGGTTTATGATCCTCGATACATATCTTTGTATTCATGTGCTACATACTTGCGCATTTTCTATGAATGTATGTGTCGACACACTTATATATATATGGTTCCTTTTAGTTCCAGACATGGTATAAATCAATTTGAGATTTCATTATCTAGGACCTTAATAACCTTATAACTTGGCGTCCCAAGCTATATGGTATGGTACCTAGTTGTTCAGCTGGCCAGCCTTATATCTCAATGTCTGGAATGGTTTCCTTTAATAAAACTCGGATTTTATCTCATGCACCTTTCTTTCTTTCCGAGGTTCCTTAGAATTTATGGAACTTTATTTGGAACATTTATTTGGTCTATCTTATATAGACTTTGTAGCAACTTGGTTGTGTCTTTAAGACATCAAAACCGTGTGGTGCTAAGCTGGGATGACATAGTCATTCTTTCTCTCGGGTCAATGTGTCTGGCATTTTATTTTGCTATCATTGTAGCATATGGACGTCTATAAATTATTTTCTAGTCCGAGGATCTTTGCCAAGACATTGATGGTTGATACCAGATGGTAGATACCATTCTTTATCATTCTTTATACCAGCTTATTACTTTTCTCCTTTCATTGTTGGATATTCGGATTCATAAACCTTATGTAATCCTTGTTCCTTGGTCTATAATTAGATCACCCATTTTGGCTCAAGGTTTCTTTTAAACTTATGGAGAAAGTATATTCATAATATATATCCAACATATATTCCCAATCCTCTTTATGAGATTCTAAGATCACATGATCTTAGATGGCACATATATTTGTGGTGGATTCTTTCATAATATCTTAAGATGATATATGTCTGGACTCATGACCCGTATCAGTCTGAGGTGGGAATATCTATGATCACTTATATGGCCTGATATAATTACTATGGCCTGATGCAGGTTCATTCTTTTATAACTCATGGTGTCCCCAAGCATATGGACTTTTAGAATTTGAACCTTATAGGTAATGGTCTTTATATCAAATTCAACCAATATGTAATATGGTTGTGGACCATGTTTCACGGATTTTAGTATGGTCATGTATCATGGGATTTGTCCTCACTCCCCCTCATGAACATACTCAAATTCGTGGTGCTTGGGACAATAAATTCCCTTGTGCATAGATATATTGCACACACGTGAGATCTTATGGGATAACATTTGTGCCCTTTTAAATATTTGCATCATAATCCGAATGGCTAAGTATGGTAATGCCATCTAAGTGATAAATTTCGTGGGTTAATCAAACATGATTGCCCTGGCTATTTGCCTAATATCATATTGATCACTAGATCAATAGAGAATGTAGTCTCGACCACTTAGGCGATTTTAATTTAGGTACTCTTATTCCCTTTTGTCCATTGTTGGAAACCATTTTTTTCTTCTTAATTCAATGGACCTTATAGGGTGAATATAATGCCATTTAGGCAAAGCCTTGGTCGAGCTTCTTTTCCTTTCTTTCAAGGAATGTCCAGTTGAGTTCAAGAGTATTTTATAACTGAGCCTGGATGGCAGAGCATGTCGTGCCATTTGTCAAAGGCTTCTTTGAACTCTTTGGAAAAGTGAGTTGGGGTATTAATCCTCAATCATATTTATCTTGGCACAATAAAGGCATATAGATATAGTTTCTTATCAAACAACAGTTTGAATAAGATAATGATGAACTCAAAGTAATTCATTTTATTAATGAAGTCGTGTATAAAGCAAAGTATCAAAGCAATTCATGAAACATAAACTCAGGAAACATGAAAATGAGAATGTCAAAAGACAATTATATAATATGGCCTTCACAATGCATGTGTTGCCATATGGCGCTCAACTTCAGCTTCATCAGCTATAGGAGGCCTCATCTCATTATTCTTTAGCTCAATGTATCTTTTCTGAAGCTTGTCAAATCTGTTGATGGTATCTTTGATTTTCTGCTTTCTTTGTTCAGAAGCCAAAAGATATGACAAAAGGTCATTATAAGTGGTGAACTTCTTAGCCGTGTGTAGCAACAGCACATCCTTTGGATGGAATGTGGAGTAGGTCTTATATAATAAAGAATAATGTGTTATCCTTTCACCACATAGTTCAAGACTATAAGCAATATCCATCAGAGCAGAATTATATTTGTCCACGGATTCAAAATCCTGGAATCTGAGGATCTCCCATTCATGGTTGGCCTTTTGCCACGATACCGGTTTGAACCTTTTCCTTAACTGTAACCAAAGGTCACAAGGATCCTCAACATGGAGATACAGGTCTCTTAATTCCTCAGTGAGATGATAACGAATAATCGTTATAGCTCTATGCCTTTCACTGTCAATGATATCATTGTACTCATTGATGCATTGTCCGAGTCCTCTGGATCTCAGGGCAACAAGAGTATTCTTTACCCATTCTAGGTAATTATCTCCAGAGAGATTTAGGGCAGAGTAATCTGAGGGTTCAAATCTCGACATCTGAATATTTAACGAGTAATTCAAGCACTCAGAATTCTATGTAAGCAATAGAATAAATCAATGTATATGATTTCAATAAGGCTTTCCCCCAAATCATATAATCTATTTGCTTAAGCAATCTTAGTATGAGAATGATCAATTGATCATTGCATCTAGTAATCCTTTTAATTATAATTCAAATTGGATTGATTATATATATAGGGTATTAAGGCCCTTTAGAATTTGAATAAGGATCAATCATCATTTTATTAAATGAGATCAAGCAAGATGGATGAAATCAAGCAAATGCATGGATCAAGAAATAGCTGAATGCATGTTCAGAACTAAGCATTGGACTTAAACAATCTATATGTGATTCCTAATGCATGAGGATATTTGGTTTTCAAAGATCATAAAGCAAAAACCGATTCCTTCCCCTTTTTACAGGGTAAACCAAGACAAATTTTTTTAATAATTTCAGGATATGTCTAGAACAAATTCAATTAGATTTTCAATCAATCGGTTTCAAAGCTGGTTTATGTTTTCAAATTAAACAAACATGCTTAACTTTAAAAATAACCGATTTAATCTAATTAGATGCAAGCAATATGAACCAATTTAGATTTTATTTTAAATGCCCCATGATTAGAATGATCTATTATATGTATGCATGCTCAGTTTTAATAAAACTATATGACAAGCGGATGCATGGAAATGATCAGTTCATGATATGTGTATGATCTAACAATTTACTAATCCATGTTTGATCTAATAGATGCTATCAGGTATGTATATATGATCAGTATATAATTCAATCATCACAAAATCAGTTTTCAAGGTTGGTTTTTAGATCAAGATAAATTTATATCATTTGTTCAAACTATAATGAACCGATTTCAAGGCCGGTTTAGATTTAGATAAATTTTGACAAACAACTATGTGATCAAATGATTTCAACTTAGTATTTATTTTAGCCTATGTCATAACTATTTAAATCAAGACTATATGTTATAATATTTTGATAAATACTACCTAGTCAAAGATATGCATTTAAAACAATCATAAAAGTTTTAAATTTTGATCAGTTACAATATAAAACATCAATGGTCAAAGATATGCATTGATTAGGATTTAAGTTTTGATATCTTTGGGTTTGACTGAAAGATTATGGCTGAAAAGATTGTGGCCGGAAAAGGTCATGGCCGGAAAAAAAAATCATGGCCGGATTTGGATTTAGGGGTTCAGCCGATTATTGCTTAGAGTTTAGGGGATTGATAAAAATCAAGCAAAAAGGATTTAGGGAATTGATATGTATAATGGCCATCAAGATACATATCCGGTTATAAAACAAACAAGGGGATTTGAGATTTTGATGTGGATAAGGGCCGATTTGGATCGGTAAGCACATCGAATGGGATTAAGATTTTGATGGCCAGCTTATTCATCCGGCTATACAGCCGGTAATACGGCCAAACAAAGATTATGGGTTTCAATCCTTTAGTCAATCCGGATTTAAGGCCGGATCAAAATAGGAGAAAGGGGAACCGATTTTAAGGCTTGCTAGCTAAAAGAGGTTTATGATTTTCTCTAATATCTTTTATAATTTCAAATAGTTCTTAGAAACAAGATTCATATAGATCTTAGATTATTAATAAGTTTTATAAGTTTTTAGAGATTCTTAGATCTTTAGAGATTCAAATAATTTTAGAATCAAGATTCATATAGATCTTAGATTCAAGATTAATATTTGTGATAATTTTAGATCTATAGATTTTTATAAGTTTTATGATTCAAATAGATCTAATAATCAGGATTCAGATATGTGGTGTTTTAGATTTTATGGATAGATTAGTTTACCTTTTAGAAAACACCAAATTGATCTGAATGGACCACCGTGAGAGAGAGCTGATCCGCGGATGAGCTGGTTGAGAGAGAGGTGGAGGAGCTGGCCGGAAAACCGTGAGAGGGATAGACTTGGCCGGCGGAGCAAGGCTGAGGGCCGGAAGAGATGGCCGGAAAAGAGATGATCGCCGGCGGATGGGATTGCTCAGGTGGAGAGAGTCTCGTGCTGATAACGTGTTAAGATTTGTGAGAATGTGTTGTATATTTCTTATTGCTTACACCACTATATATAGTGGTTCATACAAGGTGGAGTCAAAGGGAGAATTGATTACAAAGATACTCTACATAATGACATGGTCAAACTCATAAAGACATAAGGTTGAATGGGTCTTCCATGTGGCTGGATGTAAACCCCCAATGGACTCTAGTCTTAAACTTGTATGGTCTAGATTATGGATCATCCACTTCATATTTGATTCATAAACATTTTGGGTAATTTTCAATAGTTTTCAAGATTTACAGGATCTGAACGTAAATGCTGCCCCATCTCGCTGGTTTTATGGGCCGTCCCATCGAAACCAAACCGAGCTACTGTTACTTAACCAAACCAAGCGGTGATCAATTATCTTTGTAACAGATATAATCCACTAAAATTAAATATAATAAACTGGGACTCGATACCAAATTCATATTTTTATTGTACCAGATTTAAACCAGAATTTTAGAATCTGGTTGCATATATAGTTTAACCAAAAACGTCGAAATATCGAACAAATTAAACCAACAATGAATGCCCAACACGGTGGGCATTTTACCCAATATCTAAATCCGTATCCGAACCCTATCCAAAAAAACTCGAACCGAAGTAACAAAGTACCCGAACGGATATTAAATTAAGAGAGATTTGATATCCGAACGGGTAATATCCGAACCCGAATGGATATCCGAAGATAACCGAACATATGTATTAATAACCTTATATTTCTAGTTTATATCTCTCATTTTATTTAAAATATCTATATTGATACTACATATACTTTAAATTCATATAATATACATATAATTACGGAGGAAGTGATTTGCTACTCACTTAAAATGCAAAGCAAGTTTTTTGTTTCAAGAATTAACAAAAGTTACATCGGAAATTTAAAAACAATAACCCAAATTAGTGTCTTTTAAGCTTAAAAATATTATGTCCAAATATATTAATCATTCAATCTATTAAAAAATAAAAAAAACCAGTTAAGTGAAAGTCATATTTTTAAATACAAGAAACTTAAAAAATAAAGTCTTAGTTTTTTTTCTTTCAAAATCTAAATATCTGAACCCGATCCGAAATAACTGAATCCGAACTAAAAATATTCGAATCCGACCCGAAGTACAGAAATACTTGAACCAGTTCTACACCTCTATATCAAAATACTCGAAAATCCTAAATACCCGACCTACCCAACACAGTAACGTAAAATTTTCTCGCTTTGTTACAGTTTTTTTTTTTTTTTTTTTTTGCAGCAAACAGCTATTCACTACAAGAAAACATATTTATTACAAGGGTCATATTCCTTGTTAATTCGTTCTAATAGAAGGGTTACAACAGATTAACAAGGAATAACGTTTCATTGTAAAACGTCCGTCGTAACGCAAGATTCGTCGTAACTTTCATGTAACATTTACGACAAAATAAATTCGTATTTCGTCGTAGTTTCGTAGTTACGCTTCATCGTAAAAGACTCGTATAGTTTCCTTATAAAGTCGTCTTTAAGTACTTGTACAATTTACGACGAATTTACAAGTCTTTTAATGTAAAGTCCTTGTAATATTTACGAGGAATTTACAAGTATTTCCTAGTAAATTTCTCATAAAGATTACGAGGATTTTACAAGTACTTTTTTGTAAACTCCTTGTAAATATTATAAGAAATTTACATCTCATTGTCATATTAATATATTATTATGAAATATTCAAAATCCAAAAATATAAAATATAAAATAAAATATTGAAAACTAAAATATTTTTTTTTTTAAATATATAAATGTCATAAAATAATATTCAAATTAATAATAGAAAACAAAAAAAATTGAAAAATAAAAAGCTAAGGGAGAACGCCGTCGAATTAGTTGTTGGAGGTGTTTCTTCCTGGAGAGTCTCGTACTTCATCTATGGGTTCCGCTCGAAGAGTAAGATGAAATCGTCCTTGTGGCTTTATTGATGAAGCTTATTCATACCGTCAGCTCCATCTTATTAGGAGCCACCTTGAAAAAAGAAACATATTAATATAATTAATTACATAAAATTATAAGAAAATAAAATATATTTATTTTTTTAAAAAAAATATCTAATCAGTCGTTTAAATACCTCAACCTAATATTTGAATATAGTTTTGTTACCTAAAATTACCACCTAAACTAACCACCTAATCTAATTACCTAAACTAATCACCTAAACTAGTTACCTAAACTAACCACCTAAACTAACCACCTAAACCTAAATTAATATTAAAAACAACATACCTTTGAGAGAAGGAGAGGAGTGGTTTGAAAGGAATGAAGGAGGCATTCCTCATTCATGATTCGTGTTTATATAAGAAAAAAACATTTCTCGTAAAGTCGTCGTAATTTTACGAGGAATCTACCAGGCCCGCGTTTTTAGAATTTCAACGAATTTACAAGGAATATTTACGATGAACTTACAAGGAAAACTTTACGACGACTTTACAAGGAAAACTTTACAATGAAATTACAAGGAAAGCATTACAACAAAATTACAAGGACACATGTATTACGAGAAATCTACCAGGCCCGTGTGTTTTCTATTACGACGAATTTACTAGGACTATATCTGAAACCCCGAAAATCAAATCCCTAAACCCCAAAATCACTTATCTATTTACACCATACCCTTTTACCACATCATCCCCTTTATCCTATTTTTTTCATAAACCCTAAACTCCAATTGAATCCTTAAAACGCAAGTTATAAGTACTATAATCAAACAACCACTTGATAGCAATTAATCAAATTATTCCATAATCTCTAAACCGAGGGTATGAAATGAAGTTAACTTGCTTGGCTTGAGAATGCTTACAACAAAATCAGTTTGGTAAAACAGCTTAAACACGTTTTCACCAAAAATAATGGTAACATGTTTCGTCAAAAAAATCCTTGTAAAGTTACAACGAATTCACAAGGAAAGCATTACAACAAATTTACAAAGAAATCATTACAACGAATTTACAAGGACACATGTTTGCGACGAATCTACCAGGCCCGCGTTCTTAGAGTTACAACGAATTTGCAAGGAAGCATTACAACGAATTTACAAGGAAATCTTTACAACGAATTTACAAAGAAATGATTACAACGAATTTACAAGGACACATGTATTACAAGGAATATATCATGCCCGTGTTTTCCATTACGACGAATTTACTACGACTATATCTGAATCCCTGAAAATCAAATCCCTAAACCCCAAAGTCTCTTATCTATAACATCATATCCCTTTTACCCCATTCCCCCATTCTCCCATTTATCCTATTTTCTGTTAAACCCTAAACTCCAATTAAATCCTTAAAAGCCAACAAATAATCATTATAACCAAACAATATACACTTGCATTAAGTCTTAAACTAATTTATATATTTTTTAAAAATATTTAAAACATATATTACATCATTCTGAATCATTCGAGTTTTCATCAATATCAGTACAATGATCATCATCGCTTGCATCGAACTCTTCTTCACCTTCTTCATCCGTCATATCGTCGAAAAGATCTTCATATTGATGGTTATCCACATCAATTAGAAGGATGTCATCAGTTTGTTGTTCAGATACTTCCACTTCAGTGATACACATTTCTTCTTGCAAAGGTGATTCTTCTCTAGCAACTATTCGTTCACGAGGTGTAACATTGATAGCAGCTAATCAAGTTATTCCAAAATCTCTAAACCGAGGGTATCAGTTTGGTAAAGCATGCTTAAAACACGTTTTCACAAAAATTAATGGTAACATGTTTCGTCGTAAAAGCCTTGTAAAGTTACAAGGACTTTACAACGAATTTTCTCTTTCCTCGTAAAATCGACGTAAATTTACATGTAAATTACCACGAAACATTTTCCTTGTAACTTTACTACGACTTTACAACGAAATTCAGTTTTGTCGTAAAATCGTAATAATTTTCTCGTAAATTTACGAGGAATATATTTCTTCGTAATTTTTCTACGTTATAGGCATGTTTTCTTGTAGTGATTCTATTATTCAAACTTGAGGTCTGGGAAACAGACCGGAATAGAACGACCAATAAAATTTTCTCGCTTTGTTACAGTTACAGAGCATACTTGGCTTATGTTTTTATTTGCCATTATCTACGCATGCACGCATGTTTTTAGTTTGTTTAATGAGTGGCACCGCAGGTTAATATACGTAAATGGATTTTCCTGTATACGTATTTTGTGAACATATCTTATAAATGAGCCAAACGAATCGAGCATCACATTAAGAGCATGTGGGTAGAAGAGGTCGACATGATAATATATTAGGTTTGCAGCAAATATATATTGTTTATTTTTTTCCTTTCTGAACAATAATAAAGTATCAAATTTATGAGATAGGGCCGCAAAGATTGAATGCCATGCTTCTCGAATTATCGTGTTACATGAGCATGTGGGATTGTCCTTTTTTTTTTTTGTGTGCAAGTGGGATTGTCTATTGATGTATAACTGTTACAAACTTATATTTGCCCATGTGAGCTGTAAGTTTAAGTCTCTAGATAGATGATTTTAGAGCAGCTCCGTGTTACTGTTTACAATAATTGAGGTCACTAGTTTCCATTTGAGCTTCCATTTTCCATGTGGGATCGAGTACGCTCCAAAAATAGTACACCTTTTGTTCTTTCAGGACTACGACGTGATATGCTGAAATGGAAAGTAAAAAAAAAGGTTCACTTATATAAATTTGGAAGGCTACATAACAAAATACATTTACCTATAGAAATTGTAAGAGCAAACGCATTACTACATGAGAAAATTACTACAATGTATAAGAAAAGTTAGTTTATTACTAGAATATTAAACATCTTTTAAAAATTACTAGAATATTTAAATATCCATAGTAAATGACTGTAAGAGCATTTGGTTAGTTTTTTTTTAATTGAAATTATTTTTAAACATTAAATCCACATCACTAATTAAATATACACATCATTATAATAGAAGCCAAACCGTCTCTTCTTCATCATAACTACATAGAAGTAAAAAAAAAAAAACTAACTAAGAACATTATCTTTGTCGTCTCGAAGAATGAACCGTCGAAGAAGGAACCACGAGGATACTCCCACTCTCCGTCATCGACATTGTCTGTGTTTACTTCCTCTTCCTCGAACTAACTCTCTGTCGTGATACTCTATTTTCTCCGTTATCGTCGTGCCCGAAATCGTCGTCTTCAATCGTTTGTACGAAATCGTCTTCGCCGCCGTCTTCGCCGCATTCTTATCTACGAGTTCGTCTTTTCCGGTAGGATATCGTGACGTTATATATTTTATTTTGTTGCGACTGAGATAGGGGTATGTTGCGGCTGTGATATGGTTTTGTTGTGGGTTTTGTTGCGTCTGAGTTAAGGTTTTGTTGCGAGTGAGTTAGGGTTATGTTATGGCTGAGTTATCGCTGTGTTGTGACTAAGTTAATGTTATGTTGTGGCTGAGTTACTTTTATGTTGTGGCTGAGTTACTGTTATGTTGTGACTGAGTTATTCAAACATTTTGTGGCTGAGTTATTGTTATAGTACGGATGTGTTATTGTTATCTTGTGGCTGATTTATTGTTGGGTTATATGATCAGATGGATGTTGCTGAAGAAAAATCACGGGATTACCCTCCAAGACTTTACCCTGAAGGGTCTTCTAACCTGGAAAAAAAAGATATTAATCACAATTTCTGTCTAGGAACTTTTCCCCACATTAGAGAAACAATTGGACTTGATGTGTGGGAAGAACTGGTGAACTCTCCCATTGGAGTAGTTGCTAGGCTAGCTGGACGCGAAAGCGTATGGTCTGGTAGGACCGTACACTATCTACTATGTAGACAGCTGCGAGTACATAAGAAGGAGATATGGTGTCTCGTGGTTGATGAGGCTATCATGTTTAGCTTGCTCGAGTTTGGTGAGATCACTGGGTTAAACACAGGTCCATTGCCAACAGAAAGGTTTGAACCTGATCAATACAAAGAGTTTTGGGAGGAGTTGAAGGTGCCGTTTGGGATGGGACCCAAGTTAGATGAACTGAAGGAAGCATTAGCGTTCTGTCCGCTTTGGAGTTTTGAAAAGCGTAAGTGGTTGGGGCTGCTACTTCTTCAATCCATGGGAGTCTACTGTTTGCATCACAATTCAAGGATACCTTTTGAAAGTGCAATAAGGGTATTCGACGATGAAGCCATGGGGTCGTATCCATGGGGTCGGACTGCATACGAAGTTCTCATTGACTTTATTAAAACATTGGCTCCAGAAGGAGGGTCATACACAATAAGCAGCATGACCGTCGCGTTATTGATTTGGGCGTATGAATCCGTCGCCTGCTTCGGTGAGAATTTTGGGAGGGTGGTGAATAATGAAGACGTTCCGCTTTTGCGATAGGGTGAAAAGCGTACACGTGCAAGTTTTGATAACTTGTTGGCTACCGAAATCAAAGAGCATGGCGAGGTAAGGTTTAACGCTGAGTTTTTAGTTTTTTTTATGGTTGATTTATTATATTTGATGGCTGATTTATTATTTTGATGGCTTAGTTATGTGTTATAACCTGGTGTTGCAGGTGCGTGTGAGGAGAATGGTTTTGAAGGACTCAATTGAAGAGATGTTTCCTAAATGGCCGGGTGAACCTGACGACCCCAACTCGTTAGCTTGATAACAGACATACATGCAGGTAGATTTGTGAAAGATTTTTGGGAAATGCATGGGAATACGCAGGGTAATGCGCAGGAGAAGGGGAATGAGAAGAAGAAGAAAATGAAGGGTGAAGTTTCGTCAGAAGCTGAGCCACCCACTAAGAAGCAGAAGAAAGTTAAGACACAGAATGAGTCTGAAGTTGCTGTAGCGGGAAAGGGTTCTAGCGAGAAGGAAGGTAGCAAAGATTTGGAGTTGGAGAACAAAGCGACTCTGAGAACCATTGTGAGTACTCTGGATAATATTTCCAGGAAATTTGAGCAGTTTGACTCACGGTTGGAAGCTTACGAGTTAGACCGGAACAGACCATTGATGGACCAAAAGACCATTGATGACAGCGTGAAAGCTTTACTGGAGGAGCGTCTGAAAGTTATGGGAGTTGAGAAAATTCCCGAAAACAATGATAACCCCTCTCCACCATCAGCAGGTAAATCTTTAACGTTGGCATCACCGCGGGTTCAAACGCAGCAGAAGTTTGTCGATAGTCCAGCGCTAGCTGCGACTCCTGGTAAGGTTTTTGGACCGAAAAAGAATTTGGCGAAGGAGCTTGATAAGGAATCAGGGGTGAAAAAGACTTTGGCTGAGGAGTTTGGTAGTGTCGCTAAAGCTACTGATCTTGATAGTCAACATGTTGATTTCGTTTTAGTTTCTCCTTCAAAGGCTACTAAGGATGATAAGGATGCTATGGTTCCAGCCTATGGACGCGGCTGCAGGGGCAAGCGTATTGTTAAGGGTGAGGAAACCGATGAGAAGAATGAAGCTGAGCCTGCAGATGTTGCGTTTAAGAGGAAGGAGAAGGCTGAGGCTAAGAAAAAAGCGGCTGAGGCTAAGAAAAAAGATGCTGAAGCTAAGAAAAAAGAGGCGGAGGGTAAGAAGAAAAAAAAAGGCTGAGGGTAAGAAGAAACAAGAGGCTGAGGGGAAGAAAAAAGAGGCTGAAGCTAAGAAAAAAGAGGCTGAGGGTAAGAAGAAACAAGAGGCTGAGGGTAAGAAAAAAGAGGCTGAGTTAAAGAAGAAACAAGAGGCTGAGCTAAAGAAGCGAAAACAGACTGAGTCAAAGAACAAAGAGGTGACTCCATCTGGAGAGGACAGTGTATTTGCTGATGTGACTGACGAAGTTGTTGGGGGAGAGAACGAATTCACGCCGGAGTCTGACGTCGAGGGATCTGAACTGGTTAGATCTGCCATAATTAAGGAATATCGGGAGAAAAGTGTTCAGTTAACTCCAAAAGGGTTTTCAAAGGCGGCAGTTTCTTCACCAGCAACTTTTCCGTACGTAGGAGAGAATGGAACGACGTGCATGAGGAAAAATGTTACTCATTCATCAGTAATATATGACCCTCTAGCACCTGTTGATCTGGTGCTACTCGAAAAACTGATGCAACACATTTAGGGAATTCCACCCAAACCACCAGCACCTGCAGATAAACCAGCAGTCCTCTCCGCTGATCATGAGGGTGTTTCTACAGCATACTCATCCATGAAAGACCGTGGCCGCAAAAGGAATATGGATGAGTGTTTGATAATGTAAGTCTTTATTGCGGCTGAGTTATATATTAATTTTATTATATTTCGGCTGAGTTATATATTTGATTACGGCTGACTTACATATTCTTTTAGTACGGCTGAGTTATATATTATATTACAGCTGACTTACATATTTTTTATTATATCACGGCTGACTTGTTAATATTATTTGTGTAGCATGTCGTTGCGTATTTGAACGTCTTCATTAAAAGGTCCATGCGAAATCCCACTCCATTCTGGTCCAAGCAGATTGCCTTTGTTGACGTTTGGTGGCAAATTTTTTTGATTCACGATTTTACTCATTTCAAGATAAAACCTAGTATGTTCAATTTCAAAGGCAATGGTTATGAAGATATGTTAAAGGGTAAGCTTCCCGAACACTGTCCAACAAACTTGAAGTGGTATGAAGATGTGGATCACTTGTACGGATGTCTTCAAACCGGCGGAAATCACTGGGTTACGTATCATGTGGATCTGAAAAAGGAGAAAATTGATTGCTACGATCCAATCTTTGGAGAGGCAACACCCGAAAGTGAGCAGAGAATTCTAAATTCATTTAAACCGCTGACGCACATGATTCCGTATATGTTGAGTGATCATATTCCTGCCAATATCCGAGCCCCTAGTAAGAAGAAGTTCTCATTCAGAAGGAGGAGCAAAAGATACACTCCACAAAACACCCAGATTGGCGATTGTGGGGTGTATTCGTTGAAGTTTGTGGAGTGTCTAGCGCTTGGTGTAACGTTTGATGGGATAAACGATAAAAATATTCAAGGTTTACGGATGAAGATGGCAGCAAAGATCCTCGATGAAGAAGGAAATTTTGTGTTGAGCAGTTGGCTGGCTAATTGAACCTGTGTTTGTTATTTGTACTTGACTTATGTTGTTGTTTTGTACTCGACTTATGTTATTTTGTACCTTATTTAGTATTTGACTCAGTCTTCTCGTTTTTATAACCCAGCCGTGTCGTATATGTGTAACTCAGCCTTACCCCAAACATACCCTAGAATCATAAAATTTTTATATAACTCAGTCGTATCGATTAGTATAAGTCAGCCGTTACGATATTATAACTCAGCCATACCTCAAACATACCCTATAATCAAAAAAATTAAATGTTTACACTTTAAAATGTTAAATTGAAACTCCAATTATAAATTGGAAGTGAATATATAATCAACTGAATGTGTCTTCTTTATTGAATTTACGAGTTTAGAATCAATCATGATCTTGAGGTATATGTTGTCTTACAATTACTCATAAACTTAAATGATATATATATAAGGTGTGAACATAATTCAAAACTCATAAACTATTATTGTGTTATTTATTATGAATTTTTGTTTTTATAATATTTCTTGCATCATAAATCCAAATTCCAAACCTAAAAACCCAAAAAAGCAAACCTAAACCCTAAATAAGCAACCCTAAACCCTAAACCCCATTTACTAAGTCAGCCGTAAATGTTAAAGTAATTCAGCCGTAAAGTGTAACTTAATCTTGACGTTTGGCGGGAAAAAGATAACTGATTCTTGGGAAATTTTAACTCGAAACGTTTGACATTCAGTACCTCTCTATATATTGTCTCCTCTCTTACACCTTTCTCTCTCTAGAAAAAACCTAAACAATATGTCTCTATCCCCATCTAAAGTTATGCCGATTGTTCCTGGTTATTCAACGATGTTAGAGAACAATATCAATGCGATAATAAGCTCTGCAAATCGTGAAAACCTCCCTCTTCTATACCCTGGTCCGGGGGAATTGCTTGACACAACCAGTACTATCTGGTTCAAATTTTTAAGTGTTCTCTCCCTCGTCATCCCGTCGATTCTTGCAGAAGGATGGGTTCATGATTGGGCGACATACCGCGCCATTCCCGATCATTTTAAGGAACATTGGTTTCTTCAACTCGCTGTAAGAACAGTTTGTCCACTTAAAATGGCAGCATAGCATCGCTGAGTTATTTTTATTTTGTGTTCTCAACAGTTTTGTAATCTTTTTTTTTGTGGTGCAAAAACATGTGCGATCGAAGGCATAATTTGACACTTTGGACACATTTTAATCTTGTGGCCAAAACGCTATTTCGTTGCCAGATACGTCATTTGAAGATAACTTGGGCAAACGGAGGCGACAAGCCTCCGTGGATGTTAACAAGAGTTTGGCGTGATCTCGTCCACATGTTTGAAGAGTTTGGTCCTGACAATTTTGGTTTCTGAAAGTGATGCCTTGTCTATATTTTAAATCTGATAATTTTGGTTCCTGAATGTAAACATGTCGAATTCAAATTTCTTTTATAATAAATACTATAACGCAGCCATAATGTGAATATAATTTAGCTGTATCTATTAAAATAACTTAGCCAGAACGTAAAAGGTAACTCAGCTGTGAATGTTAATTAAACATAAACCCAACCATAAGTGACCGAAACTCAGACGTTATTAAACTAATGATAATTCAGCCATAGTAAAACATAGCCAAAACCCAGCTGTGAATTTTTAATATAATACATTTCTAATGGGACGTTTCCGCTTCCTTGATTGGACTGAGTTGTCGATTAATTATGGCGCGTGTGGAAAATTCGGCTCAAACATAATATCAAGGCTAATTATTAAGAGTTTGAAATACACGGCTGCCACGCATGTGTCGAGGGATTTACAATATCGAGACATTTAAATATTTTTATATTAAATAAAAAGGAAATAAGTAAACGACGCCGTTTCATCATGTCGTCTTCTTACTCACCCTAATTCCATTTAATTCCATTTTGTTTCTGAAATTGTTTTAAGAATCAAAATGTCTTCTTCATCCTGCGTTTCAGGAAATTTTTACAGACGACGTTTGAACGCGAAAAGGGGAACGCCGAAACAATGTTGGTGTGGTGAACCCTGTTACATTTCTACATCTGGAACCGCTACAAATCCAGGAAGATTGTACTATTGCTGCGGAAAAAGATATAATAAGGTTCGTTTTGGTTCTTATTTCGCATGTTCTGTAACGTAATACTTAGATCTGGTTATATTGTGAAAACAGAGACATTTATTCAAATGGGCGGATGAGTGTTTGGTTGAAGAGGTTGAGTTTATAAAGTCACTGATAAGTGGCATGAACAAAGACATCTCGGAATTCAGACTTAACGTTGATCGGTTGGAGAAAGAGATTGAAGTAATGAAGACGGCGTCTGAGGGAAAAGGTGAAGAATGTATGATTCAGGGTCGGTGTTTGAGGAATGTGGTTGTTTGTGGGGTTGGAATGTCGTTACTTTGCTACTACTACTTCTTTGTTTAGTAATATTTTTTACAAATAAGTCAACATATGTTTTATGTAACTCAGACTTAACGTATTCCAGTAACTCAGCCGTCAAGTAATCTGAACGTTTTCGAAACTCAGCCATAATAAAACATAGCCAAAACGTATAAGGTAACTCAGTCACAACTTTAAGCTAACTCAGCCAAAACGTATAAGGTAACTCAGTGAAAAATTTAAGCTAACTCAGCCGAAACGTATAAATTAACTCACCCACAACTTTAAGCTAACTCAGCCAAAACGTATAAAGCAACTCACTCACAACTTTAAGCTAACTCAGCCAAAACGTATAAAGTAACTCACTCACCCACTTTCATTATTAATGGGACGTTTCCACTTGCTTGATTGGACTGAGTTGTCGATTAATGGTGGCGCGTGTGGAAAATATCAATGTCTTTATAATATCAAGACGATTTATACTTTAACTCCGCCAACAATATGAGAAATCGAGGCTAATTATTACTCCCTCCGCTTGCTTGATTGGACTAAGTATTTAATTGATGTTTTACATGTCTGCATGTAAATTAAGAAATTTGAATGTTTTGTGCACGTAAATTAACCTCTTTTCATTGGTGTTTAATGCTAATATGACTTCATATTATGTGACCAAAACTCAGCCTAATTAAACTAATGATAATTCAGCCATAATTAAACATAAACCGAGCCATAATTCAACTATAAATTAGCCAAATGAAACAATAAATCAGCCGTCATAAAACAATAACTCAGCCATTGTTAATAACGCTGTTAATAACTCTGCATGATGTTTGTTGATGTTTGCATGATGTGTGTGCTTGAAAACAATAAATCAGTGGTGATAAAACACAGTAACTCAGCCGTAATTAAACTATAAATCAGCCAAAGAAACAATAACTAAGCCTTCATTACATTAAATTGTAGTCAGACATACATAATGGCATAGCAAAGAACTTAAAAAGATAAAATTCTGATAGATTACATCTTCACCACTTCCTTCTGTCCCTAATAACGCTTATCGGTTCAAAATCACGTAAGAACGTGCCAATCTCTTTGATCCAGAAACATCGCTCACACATGTTGTCATCCTTAGTCATATCAATGTGCCACAAGCAGAGACATTGTCGCTCCACATGTGTTGCACATTGGCATCTGTAGAACGACGGAACATAAGCTGAAACGAACACGGCCCTATTTTGGCGGAACTCGTCAGAATGCCACAAACCCCATCCCCATTTCACAGATCGCACTAGTTTCCCTATCCTATGAACTGATTCTCTTGGAATACCAGCAAAATACTGCCCATCACAACAAAAGATTGCTCGAGTCATTGCATGTGTATACACAACACGCTCATATCCTGCATCTGCTGCACATTTGATGAGAGAAATCCCTTCTTCTTTAAGGCCGAATGAGAAGAAGAACTATACACCCTTTATATAAAGTGTGCTTAGATTTCCCTCAGCGTAGCAAGATTTCAACAACGAAGAAGGCATATTGAGTTCCCAGGGAACTGATAACACATCGTAAAAATGGTATACACCACGCCGCTTTGCTAACGCCTTCATCGACTTGGACGATGCTTTGAGGCCATAGAGATCTTGGAAGGAGTTACGGGCCACACGTTCAACCACCAACACCTGAATTTCTTCAGGCAATTCAAGAAGAGGGAAATATTTCATTTACTGTGAAATTGATTTAGAGAGAGAGCAATTGTGTAAAAAATAGAGAGTTAACATATAATTGTTCGAGAAGTGCCTTATTTATTGACAGTAAAACGGTTTTCATATCGCGTCATTTCTTATTTTGGGCGGGAAGTTATTCCATAACTCAGCCGTAATACAAATTCATTCAATAAATCAGCCGTCTGAAAACAAAAACCTAGCCGTAATACAAAAACATGAAAATTTCTAATCCAGCCGTAACACATTTACATGAAAACAAAAACACCGCCGTAATATAAAAACATGAAAATACCTAATCCAGCCGTAATACATTTACATGAAAACAAAAACACAGGCGTAATACAAAACATGAATATCCCTAATCCAGCCGTAATACCAAAAACATTAAAACAAAAACCCAATCGTAATACAAAAACATGAAAATCCCTACAACATTTGCTTACATCGGACAAGTTTTCGCATTATGTCCACTCTGTCTACATCGAGAACATGTGTGTTCTTTCCTAGGACGTTTGTTTTGAAGTGCAACTTCTAAAGCAGATTTCATCTATTTTTCTTAGGTCGTCCTGGCTGTTGACGAATAGACGGGGGCAAGCACAGGTAGTTAGCCACGATTTCTGGAACAGGTTGCGCTGAGTCAGCCGGCATGACCGATTCAGCGTATGCGCTCACCAAATATGCACTGTTATAGTAAGGACTGCACAGGGATATACGACAAACATTGTTGTACTCCACAGCTGTGATTGCGTGTACACATGGTAATTTCTCGCGTTCGAAACGCCGACATGTGCACTTTCGCTCTACCAAATTAACAACATTCAAAGACTCGCTCGAAGATCCATATTAACTTCAGTGTGATGATCATCAATCCTTTGGACCGTCAACTCTCTGGCGGCAGTTACACGACCCTATTAACAAAAAAAAGAATAAATATGAAACGACTGACTTGTTACATATTACGGCTGATTAAGAACTTGAAAGACTGACTTAAAAATTTATGAAACGACTGACTTATTACATATTACGGCTGATTTAAGAACTACAAAGTCTGATTTAAGAATTTTATGCATTTTAAAGACAGACTTATTTTTACTGTTACGACTGACTTACATGTAGTAGTTTCTCGACACCACGTGTAAGCGTCGTTGGCTGCGACCTGGCATCCTCTCTCCGTTCAGCAAACCATCTGGTCATCATAACCCGTATCGATTCTAATATTCGAACAACGTTTAGACCTCTAGCATTCGACAATGCTCTGTTCATTGATTCTGCTATGTTTTTAGTCATTAAATTGTACCTCTCGCCCGGGAAATGAACGCGCGTCCACAGTCAGACATCGGGTCTTTGGAGGTAGCCGTAGAGTGTAGATTAATCGCTTCAATCTCCTCGAAAATCACATTAAAGTCAGACATCCTAAAACATCTAGCCGCTTTCTTCACCAGACGGAAAACATCTTTCCTTTGTACCGTCCCAATATGTTCTTATATAAATGTTAGGTGCATATTCTCGAGCAGCTAACAGATACACATTTCTAGTTGCTTTCCCTATCAAGCTATGCCTATCCGAGATTATCGCAAGACCCTCATCGTCAGGAATCAGAAAGTTTTAGTTGCTTAAAAAACCAATGCCACGAAATCATCATTTATGTGTCAACCACTGCGAAGGCTATTGGAAAAAATCTGAAAGTTACCGTCCTGAGCTAGTGCTGTGAGTAGCGTCCCTTTGTATTACAATTGAGAAACGTACCATCGAAAAAACAACTTTGCGCACGAAAGGAAACCCATTTACGCTCGCACCAAAGGCCAGAAAACACATACATGAATCTTCCAAGCTCATCGATTTGAAGACGTGAACTGTACTCGGATTGCCATTCTTATCATGTATAAGTAGAAGGCAAGCTTTCAAACCCACACTCAGGTGTTCCCTCATCGATTTCCTTGCAAATTTCAGCGTCCGATGTGATTTCCAATAATCCATCTGTTCACATGAAAAAACGATCATACACTCAGCCGCATCCAATAATTAGACAACCACAACGTAAAATAACTCAACCCTATCTTTACTATAACTCAGCCGCATCTAACATTATAGTAACCCAGCCGCATTGTATGAATATGTCAGCTGCTACATTTGATATTAATCAGCCGCATTGTATGAATATGTTAGCTGCCTACATTTGATATTAGCCACAACAAAGTTAATTACCTTTATACCA
>NW_026015731.1:0-35000 GCF_020379485.1 Brassica napus
TAAAAGCGGACTCGTTTTTATAAAAAAAATATTCTATTACTTCCAATTTTTCTGATCAAAAAAGGTATCTATAACCATAATCTAAAAACGATGAATAACTCGCTATTCACCCAGGTACTCAGTCATAATCCTGATGTCGGAGAGATGGCCGAGTGGTTGAAGGCGTAACATTGGAACTGTTATGTAGACTTTTGTTTACCGAGGGTTCGAATCCCTCTCTTTCCGTACTTTCAACTAAATAACCAATCTTACGTGATTGACCACAACGTATCAAATCAAATAAAAAAAATAGATATAAAATCTACATTTCTTTGCTATGGAAAATGCTGGGAAGAGCAAACAAGGGATCCAAACCTCCCTACCAATCTATGATACATGAATAGGAAAAAGATTCCCCGACAAAATCCCTTACCTTGTCCCTTTTTAGTTTTAATCAAAAAAGCGGGCAAAGGGGAGTTGTCCGAACTCTTGTTTTTAGTGATTTTTTTTTACTTCACTTAGGTTTTTTAAGTCTGGCGAGAGTAATATTCTACGACAAGCAATTCATTTATTTTCAAACCGACGCATTTCCTATCTATTATTTGATTGACTAACCCTTCATATTGGAATGTGTGAAGAGTCAGATGGTTTGGCAATTCCTCGGGGGCAGATGACTCAAGAAGATTTTGAACCAAAGTTCTAGAGTTTTGTTCATCCTTCACTGTAATAATATCTCGGGGTTTGCATCGATAACTTGGTATATCAACTATACGACCATTAACTAAAATATGCCCATGGTTAACTAATTGGCGCGCTTGAGGAATAGTCAAAGCCATACCCAACCGAAAAAGGATGTTATCCAAACGCATTTCAAGTAATTGTAATAAAACTTGACCCGTTGACCCCTTAGCTTTTCCGGCGATACGAACATATTTAAGTAATTGGCGTTCTGTAAGACCATAATGAAAACGCAATTTTTGTTTTTCTTCTAAACGAATACGATATTGAGATTTTTTTCCGGAGCGTGATTGGTTTCTAAGATCGCTTCCTGCCCTAGGCCTTTTACTAGTTAGTCCCGGTAAAGCCCCCAGACGGCGTATTTTTTTAAAACGAGGCCCTCGGTAACGTGACATAAAGACTCCTTTTTTTATTGAAATTGTACAAAAACTAAACAAAATTAAAACTGAACTAAATGATAATGATAAATAACGTAAAATCCACTCCAATAAACTATTGGAATACAAAGAGTCAGAAGATATATTCTCTCAATATACAGATTTTTTTTATTGTATATACAATATATATAAATCAATAAATCACAAAAAATTTCCTTTATTTTCTTCATTTATTTTGCCAAGATCTAACCCTTTTACCCCAATATATATTCCTATATGGAAGTTTATATGACATAATATAAATGGCGTGGTAACTCTTGGAAAAAGGTGAAAGAAGTCTTTTCAATCTTATTTTTTTTTGAAAGTACATTAAAAATCATGTAAAAAAAATGAAAAACTATGTAAAAGCCGGCTATCGGAATCGAACCGATGACCATCGCATTACAAATGCGATGCTCTAACCTCTGAGCTAAGCGGGCTCAACTAAAATAGTGTATACAAATTCACTAAACTACTAGATCGTATTAATTAACTATTCTATTCATATTTTCCTTATCTATTTAGAATTCATCATATTTTCGATATTCTAGAACAGAATATAGCTCAAATAAATAGTGACTATCATTAAATAAATAAACAAAACCTTAATGAATTAATATAATATAGCAATATATCGACTTTCTAATTTTGATTTCATGAGTTTCTAAATAAGAAAATTTTAATTAGACCGGAAAGCTTTTTTTTAAAGTTAAATGATATCTGATTTGAAATTCTTGTTTTTTTTGTTCTAACCTCATGCAATTATTATTATTTGATACTTTTTCTCTTTTTATATTCTTTATTATTTTATAGAATTAAATTATTAGAATGAATATTCGAATATTCATTTCGAATATACTTTTTTAGAATTATTCGAATTTCAAATCTACGAAGTAGACTTATAATCTTTTTACATTGCACATTGTAGAATTCTAAGTTTCAATAATGATCATAAATTTCTTTTCATGGAAGTAAAAAAAACGAATCGACCGTTCGACTATTTCTTAAAATTGAAGACAACGATGAGAAAAGGAAGAACATATATATGTTCTCTAATATATAACCATATTGAATTGCAAATACAAAAATGATAGAATCTTTGTTGATTAAACTAAATCAATATGGATGGGGCTAAAAAAAATGCAAGAAGATACCAAAGAAATAAAATAAGTATCTGTATGTAATGAATTCCAAGGTTTCGTCATAAGAAAAAGTGGAAAGACATCATAATGAGATCCTAATCTCAAAGCAAAAAGGGGGATATGGCGGAATTGGTAGACGCTACGGACTTAATTGGATTGAGCCTTGGTATGGAAACCTACTAAGTGATAACTTTCAAATTCAGAGAAACCCTGGAATTAACAATGGGCAATCCTGAGCCAAATCCTGGGTTACGCGAACAAACCAGAGTTTAGAAAGCGGGATAGGTGCAGAGACTCAATGGAAGCTGTTCTAACAAATGGAGTTCAATCCTTGTGTTGAATCAAACGATTCACTTCATAGTCTGATAGATCCTTGGTGGAACTTATTAATCGGACGAGAATAAAGATAGAGTCCCATTCTACATGTCAATACTGACAACAATGAAATTTATAGTAAGATGAAAATCCGTTGACTTTTAAAATCGTGAGGGTTCAAGTCCCTCTATCCCCAACCCTACTCCCTAAAAAAGTCTGTTTGACACCTTACCCTTTTTTTAGTTATTCAAGAATTCATTGATCTTTTTTCATTCATCCGACACTTTTACAAACTCGAATTTCTTTTCTTATTATATACAAGTCTTGTGGGATATATCATACATATACAAATGAGAAAGAACTATCGATTTGAATTATTTCGAATCTAAATAATTTTTCATTCTAAAACTTAGAAAGTCTTCTTTTCGAAGATCCAATAAATTCCCGGTCCAAAACTTTTTTCATTTACTACTTTTGCGTTTCTTTTAATTGACATAGACCTAAGTCATCTCATAAAATGAGAATGATACTTCGGTAATGGCCGGGATAGCTCAGTTGGTAGAGCAGAGGACTGAAAATCCTCGTGTCACCAGTTCAAATCTGGTTCTTGGCATAGGATTGATTAATTTTGATAAGTTTATAGTCTTCAAATTAAACGTATCTTTAGTAAAAAAAGTGCAATAATCCTTTATCCCCCTCTCTTTTTTGTTCATGTTGTGGATCCATCCGTTCAAAAAAAATGTATAAGACTTTATACCTAATACATATTCGAAAGGAAAGTTCTGGTTGAAAGAATAAAAAAAAGTAAAAAAAAAAAGATCTATATCTATCTATCTATATCTATCTATAGTATCTATCGTTGAAGGGCAGAAATACCCCCAAGATTCATTAGATTAGATACAATAGAAATAGAATTTTAACCCCCCCATTTATTGTATTGCTTTCCAATCTTATTTATTCATTCCCAGTTATGTGACTAAAGTTGACTAAGTTATGTGCGCGATACAAAGTTCATAATGCAGAACTCTTTTTTTTTTTTTAGTTCATCCTATTGGCTCGGCTTTTAGGAAAAAAGTATCTTTCAAATTGGAGATTAAGCTATCTATAATAATATGAATAAGACCTTAATTCTTCTGTTTGTTTGATCTAAAAACGACTCGAATTCAAAATATTCCGCGAAGGTCCGTAGTTGTAGAAACTAAGACTCATTTTTATCATTCAAATTTTTTATCATTCAATAAGCATCTTGTATTTCATAAAAATTGGGGGCAATATAATCCTTACGTAAAGGCCACCCTATCCAACTTTCGGGCATTAAGATCCGTTTCAGCCGCGGATGGCTATCATAAGTGATTCCTAACATATCATAAGATTCCCGTTCTTGAAAATCCGTACTTTTCCAAACCCAGAAAACAGATGGAATTCTGGGATTACTCCTGTGAGTAAATACTTTTATGCAAACTTCTTCCGCTTGATTGACACCATATTCTATTCTCGTAAGATGATACACACTGGCTAAGAGGCCACCTGGTGCCACATCATAGGCACATTGGGAACGTAAATAATTGTAACCATATACATATAAAATTACAGCAATAGAATGCCAATCTTCGGGCTTTATTTGTAAAGTCTCTATTCCTTGGTAATCGAAGCCCAACGATCTATGAACCAGCCCGCGTTTGGCTAGCCAAACGGACAAAGTGCCCTGCATCTTTTTTATTTCCCCCACACCTTTTTTATATAAATTTAAGTATTTCACATTTACCATGAGTTCTAATTTATGAAGATTTTTTTTCTTTCTCTCAAATCCTCCCTAATTCACTAATTCGTGGGAAGATACTGGGCTTTTGTATTTAAAAAATGTTTCAGTAGAGATCTCTGAAGTAGATGATGGTGGATAGAGTAATTCTTGATCATAATTTCCAGTCTGTGTACTGCGTACAACAAAAAACTTGTGATTGGTAGTAAAACACCGATTACCCCGTTGAGGTCTAATTCGATCCTTATAGATTTCTCTAGCTATTTTCTTACGAAGCTTTGTTATAGCGTCTATAACAGCCTCTGGTTTAGGTGGACAACCCGGCAAATAGACATCTACAGGAATTAGCTTATCAACCCTCGAACAGTACTATAAGAATCGGTACTGAACATCCCCCCTGTAATTGTACACGCTCCCATAGCAATAACATACTTTGGTTCAGGCATTTGTTCATATAATCTCACTAAAGAAGGAGCCATTTTCATTGTTACTGTACCTGCTGTTAAAATAAGGTCCGCCTGTCTAGGACTTGATCTTGGTACTAGCCCATAACGATCAAAGTCAAATCGGGAGCCTATTAATGAGGCAAATTCAATAAAACAACAACTGGTACCATAAAGAAGCGGCCATAGGCTGGAAAGTCTTGACCAATTTGAAAGATCATTTAACGTAGTTGAAATAACTGAGTTTTTTGTTGTTCGATCAAGTACGGGAAACTTAATGGAATTCATAATTGTTTCAATGGTTTTTTTTTACTTTTTTTTTATTGTTATTGTACAAGTATTCAGGAAACGAACTAAGACCATTCCAACGCTCCTTTTCGCCATGCATAAACTAAACCAAGAATTAGGATAAGCACGAAAATGAAAGCTTCTATAAAAGCGGATACCCCTAGTACATCGAAACTCATTGCCCACGGATACAGAAAAACGGTTTCAACATCAAAAACAACAAAAACTAGAGCAAACATATAATAACGGATTCTAAATTGTAACCAAGCATCCCCGATCGGTTCTATACCTGATTCATAACTAGAAAGTTTCTCCGGCCCCTTCGTAATTGGAGATAAAACCCCGGAAATTAGAAATGCCAAAACAGGAATAGCACTTGATATTATTAAAAATGCCCAGAAAATATCATATTCGTAAAGCAGAAACATAGACGAACTCCTATGAATGTGGAAAAAATACCCGCTTAGTCAATTCCAATCGGAGTGGATTGGGCAAGGTATATATAACTCTTGCGTCAAAACAAAAATTCAGGTTAATCGAATCATTTATTTTCGTTTGGTTGCTGTGGTAGACGTCTCCTTTTAAGATTTATTGATTGTAATCTTATTTTCAGTACACTTATTACTTAATATTTCCATGTTTCTATTACTAATAGTTTCTCATATTAATAATATAATATTAATATGATTAATAACTAGTAATTTTTTTTTTCTGTTTCTTAAATTTGCTTTATGTTTTATTTAAAAATAAAACAAATTGATAAAAATATCTTCGTTTTTAAAATTATGACGTATCAAAAAATCCACTTACGACTATGAAAATGAATGAATAAAAAACGTTTATTCTAAATTATAAGTATCTATCTAGATATATCTATAGATAGTGATTGGATCCACTGAAATCAAATGAAATCAAATTTGGTTTTCCGTTTTATTCTGAACGACCCCCAGGACTTATGGTTTAGGGTCTGGGAGTTTTTTTTATGAACCAACAAATTGAAAGTAACCAGTTAGAAATAAAGAATACAATAAAAAGTCAAAAATTATCCAATTATTTGGATTTGAATGTCATTTATTAGAATAAATTTATTAGTTAGGGCTATACGGATTCGAACCGTAGACCTGCTCGGTAAAAGAGCTCGAACTTATTATTATCAAAATGATTCGAACTCTTTCAAAGACCCAACATGCATTTTTTTTGCATTGGGCTCTTTCATTAACTGATAGAAAGATCAGTTAGTCTACCATATTTTTTCTTAAAAAAAAAAGATAAGAAATGGTTCCAAGTACTCTGATTGATTATTTTTTAATTCTAATACAATACAGAATAACTACCAAAGTGTTTCAAAGAAGGGTTCTCTTGACGTAGGTTTGCTTTTGGTCTAGATCAACTTAAGTTAAATATAGTCTCTAACATCCTGATTAAAAAATCAAATATGAAACTTGCTACACCTTAAGGTTCATAGGACGAAAAGATCATTTTTGAGTTCCTTATACTCATTCTGCCTAGCATTAAGTAGACTGGGTATTCACCCTATCAATATCTCAAATCAATGATGGGTTCTATTAATTCCCTACCGAAATGGGGTACTTTAATAGGACCTAATGTCAGGCTATTGTTCTCCTCTTTTTCCTAAAAAAAAGTCATGGAGTAAGACATCGATTTATTAATAAGATCAATCAATTGGTTTGATTGCGTGATGGACTCCTCTGAAAAACTTTGGCGCACGTGTAAACGAGGTGCTCTACCTAACTGAGCTATAGCCCTTGTGTTTATGATCCACATTTTATCTTATCTTATCATGTAGATAATTTCTTGTCAAGATTAATATTATATGATCGAACATTATATCTCTTTCATCTCGTTGTTTATTGGTATTGCTTAGAAATAATATTGGATTTATAATCCTATCGATGTGATAAGTATCCCCGTGCCTTCTCTTTACGATGATAAATAACCTACTTAACTCAGTGGTTAGAGTATTGCTTTCATACGGCAGGAGTCATTGGTTCAAATCCAATAGTAGGTATAACTTATTAGACACCATGATCAAATGTCTAATAAGTTTTTGTAGCCAGCTTTTTTTTTTTTTTTCTCGCTTTTGGATCCTATTTTTTTATACGTCAGCTAGTTACAAAATCAAATCGTATTGAGAGCCTCGACGCGTGTCCGAGCTCGTCTGAGAGCTAGATTAGCCTCAATTGTTTGTCTCTTGCCTTCAGCTTTTCTCAAGTTCGCCTCTGCTATTTCAAGAGTTTGCTGAGCTTCTTGTGGATCAATGTCACTATTCTTCTCTGCATCATTTACTAAAATAGTAATTTCATTATTGCCTATTCTAGCAAAACCGCCCATCAGAGCCATTGTTAACCATTGGTTATTAAGGCGTATTTTCAAAATACCTATATCAACAGCTGTGGCAATCGGCGCGTGATTTGGTAATACGCCAATTTGTCCACTATTAGTAGATAAAATGATTTCTTTTACTTCTGAATCCCAAACAATTCGATTCGGAGTCAGTACACAAAGATTTAAGGTCATTTCTTCAATTTACTCTCCATTTCTAAGTTCGTAGCCTTCGCAGTAGCTTCATCGATGTTACCCACTAAGTAAAAGGCCTGTTCAGGAAGAGAATCAAATTCTCCGGAAAGGATCAAATTAAACCCTCTAATTGTTTCCGCTAGCCCAACATATTTTCCCGGAGAACCTGTAAATACTTCTGCTACGAAAAAAGGTTGTGATAAGAAACGCTCAATCTTTCGTGCTCTTGCGACGGTTAAGCGATCCTCTTCGGATAATTCGTCCAACCCCAGGATAGCTATAATGTCCTGAAGCTCCTTGTAACGTTGTAAAGTTTGCTTTACTTGTTGCGCAGTTTCATAATGTTCCTCGCCAACGATTCGAGGTTGTAGCATAGTTGACGTTGAATCTAAAGGATCTACCGCTGGATAGATACCTTTAGCAGCTAATCCTCTTGATAGTACGGTAGTCGCATCTAAATGTGCAAATGTGGTGGCAGGAGCAGGGTCAGTCAAATCGTCTGCAGGTACATAAACTGCTTGAATAGAGGTTATGGACCCTTTTTCGTAGAAGTAATTCTTTCTTGTAAAGAACCCATTTCGGTACTAAGGGTGGGTTGGTAACCCACAGCAGAAGGCATTCTACCCAATAAAGCGGATACCTCGGATCCTGCTTGTACAAAACGGAAGATATTGTCGATAAATAGAAGTACGTCTTGCTCATTAACATCTCGGAAATATTCTGCCATAGTTAAGGCAGTCAGACCAACTCTCATACGAGCTCCCGGCGGTTCATTCATCTGACCGTAGACTAGGGCTACTTTGGAGTCCGCAAGGTTTAGTTCATTAATGACTCCAGATTCTTTCATTTCCATGTAAAGATCATTTCCTTCACGAGTTCGTTCGCCTACTCCACCAAATACGGATACACCACCATGAGCTTTGGCAATGTTGTTGATCAATTCCATAATTAGTACTGTTTTACCCACGCCAGCCCCACCGAATAGTCCGATTTTTCCCCCACGACGATAAGGGGCCAAAAGATCTACTACTTTAATTCCTGTTTCAAAAATAGATAAGGTTGTATCTAAGTCTATAAAAGCAGGCGCGGATTTATGGATAGGAGATGTTGTGAGAGTATCGACAGGACCTAAATTATCAACAGGTTCCCCAAGTACATTGAAAATTCGTCCTAGAGTCGCTCCGCCGACTGGAACACTTAGAGGATTTCCCATATCAACCACGTCCATCCCTCTCTTTAAACCCTCGGTCGCGCTCATAGCTACAGCTCTAACTCGGTTGTTTCCTAATAATTGCTGTACTTCACAAGTCACATTAATTTCTTGACCAAGCGTATCTCGACCCTTAACCACCAGAGCATTGTAAATATTAGGCATCTTGCCCGGGGAAAGGCTACATCCAGTACCGGACCAATGATTTGGGCAATACGTCCCAGGTTGTTTTTTTCACGTATTGAAACCGCTGGATCCGAAGTAGTAGGATTTATTCTCATAATAAAAAATATGTTCAATTTTGTTGCGAAATTTTTCGAATACAGAAAAAATCTTCGATAGTAAATTCATTGGTTAATTCAATAATAAATGGGAGTAAGCACTCGATTTCATTGGTACCACCCAAGCGAATATGCAATTCAATTTTTTACTTAATTAAATTTCAATGAAGGAATAGTCGTTTTCAAGCTCAACTAACCAAAACCTAGTTTTAAAATAAAAAATATATGAATAAAAAAAATTTGTGGAAAGTCTTTGATTTATTTGTCATAATAGGCAAGACTTTGTTTTATCTAGCCAATTCCGAAATGGAACTCTATTTATGATTCATTATTTCGATCTCATTAGCCTTTTTTTTTTCATATTTTCATTTTAGCATATCCGGTTATGCGTCCCATCGATATCAACCCCCCCTTGTTTTTCATTTTCATGGATGAATTCCGCATATTGTCATATCTAGGATTTACATATACAACATATATTACTGTCAAGAGTGATTTTATTAGATGATTCCGTACTACAATTTGGTGGCGGAACTTTAGGCCACCCTTGGGGAAATGCACCGGGTGCCGTAGCTAACCGAGTAGCTCTAGAAGCATGTGTACAAGCTCGTAATGAGGGACGTGATCTTGCAGTCGAGGGTAATGAAATTATCCGTGAGGCTTGCAAATGGAGTCCTGAACTAGCTGCTGCTTGTGAAGTATGGAAGGAGATCACATTTAACTTCCCAACCATCGATAAATTAGATGGCCAAGACTAGAAATTAGATTAGTAATTCACGTCCGTTTTATTAGTTTAATTGCAATTAAACTCGGCTCAATCCTTTTAGTAAAAAAAGATTGAGCCGAGTTTATCTAGTGTATATACTGTTTTTGATAGATACATACTTAATCTAGATATACAAAATCTGAAAAAAAAAGAAGATTAAACACAACTACACTTTTGTATTGTAGTGTCCACAAGAAATTCTATACGAAATATGGATTCTTAGGATTTTTTTATTCTTTTTTTAAGTTTCGTGTCAGGGCTTGAACCAAGTATCCCCACTTCTTCTACCCATTCTGCATGTTGTCCTTTTCTTTTCATTCCGTATTGGAATAAAAACTTTTTTTTTATATTAGTATACGAGATTTTACTAAAAAAGTTCTTCATATCGCTTATATTCATAAGCGAAGAACAAATATTTTTTTTTTTAATGAGAATTTTACACAATATAAGAAAATCCTTATTTTCATTTAGAATTGAAATTTATTAATTTCAATTGCTTTTACTTAATAATCTTAGCAATTAGCAATTGCATTGACATGCTTTGCTTACTCTGAATAGAAAATGAACTATTCAAATTTTTTTTTGCATTTTTCAATTTTTTCATTGAATGACTATTCATCTATTGTTATTTTATTTTCATGTAAATAGAGGCCAGAAGCTCTATGGAAAAATCGTGGTTCAATTTGATGTTTTCTAAGGGAGAATTGGAATACAGAGGCGAGCTAAGTAAAGCAATGGATAGTTTTGCTCCTATTGAAAAGACTACTATAAGTAAAGACCGGTTTATATATGATATGGATAAAAACTTTTATGGTTGGGGTGAGCGTTCTAGTTATTACAATAATGTTGATCTTTTAGTTAACTCCAAGGACATTCGGAATTTCATATCGGATGACACCTTTTTTGTTAGGGATAGTAATAAAAATAGTTATTCTATATATTTTGATATAAAAAAGAAAAAATTTGAGATTAACAATGATTTGAGTGACCTAGAAATTTTTTTTTATAGTTATTGTAGTTCTAGTTATCTGAATAATAGATCTAAAGGTGACAACGATCTGCACTATGATCCTTACATTAAGGATACTAAATATAATTGTAATAATCACATTAATAGTTGCATTGACTCTTATTTTCGTTCTCACATCTGTATTAATAGTCACTTTTTAAGCGATAGTAATAATTCCAATGAAAGTTACATTTATAATTTCATTTGTAGTGAAAGTGGAAGTGGAAAGATTCGTGAAAGCAAAAATGACAAGATAAGAACTAATAGTAATCGTAATAATTTAATGAGTTCTAAGGATTTCGATATAACTAAAAACTACAATCAATTGTGGATTCAATGCGACAATTGTTATGGATTAATGTATAAGAAAGTCGAAATGAATGTTTGTGAAGAATGTGGACATTATTTGAAAATGACCAGTTCAGAGAGAATTGAGCTTTCGATTGATCCGGGTACTTGGAATCCTATGGATGAAGACATGGTCTCTGCGGATCCCATTAAATTTCATTCGAGGGAGGAACCTTATAAAAAGCGTATTGCCTCTGCTCAAAAAAAGACAGGGTTGACTGACGCTATTCAAACAGGTACAGGTCAATTAAACGGTATTCCGGTAGCTCTTGGGGTTATGGATTTTCAGTTTATGGGGGGTAGTATGGGATCCGTAGTAGGCGAAAAAATAACTCGTTTGATCGAGTATGCTACCAATCAATGTTTACCTCTTATTTTAGTGTGTTCTTCCGGAGGAGCACGAATGCAAGAAGGAAGTTTAAGTTTGATGCAAATGGCTAAAATTTCTTCGGTTTTATGTGATTATCAATCAAGTAAAAAGTTATTCTATATATCAATTCTTACATCTCCTACTACCGGTGGGGTGACAGCAAGTTTTGGTATGTTGGGGGATATCATTATTGCCGAACCCTATGCCTATATTGCATTTGCGGGTAAAAGAGTAATTGAACAAACATTGAAAAAAGCCGTGCCTGAAGGTTCACAAGCAGCTGAATCTTTATTACGTAAGGGCTTATTGGATGCAATTGTACCACGTAATCCTTTAAAAGGTGTTGTGAGTGAGTTATTTCAGCTCCATGCTTTTTTTCCTTTGAACAAAAATGAAATCAAATAAAACAGTTAGTTTATCATAATTAAACGAAAACCCTGAAAAATTCATTTTTCTTTAGAATCATTTTTTTATCGATATTCTTGTTTACTACTCAGTAAACCTTTATCAACAAGATAAAAAGTGAATTTTTGCTTTCGGGAAGTTCAAATTCGACTAGAAAAATAAAACAAAGTTTTTTTCCTCTCTTGCTTGCATATGGATAGATAATTCAAATAGAGATATAGATCTATAGAGAGTCTTGCATCGTTTTGCATTTCCCGAAAATTCCCTGTTGGTGGATCAGATTCCAATCAATTTTGTATAAAATTTTAATGGAATAAAATTTTTTCTTTATTAATGACTATTAGAAGACAAAAAGAACAAAAAGAATAATAAATCTAACAGGGAGATTATGATAATACATCTATTTTATTTTGAAAGATTAATAAGTCCATTTATTTAGTTTGGCATTTCTTGTACCTATTTTTTTATTCTATTTCTAGTAGGTTCTATTATTTCTATTAGGTTGTATATTAGTATTCGATATATATTTACTTAAAGATACTTAGTATAATTATATAATATATATAATAGAAATAATAAAACTACAAGATATTCTAAGATATCTTTAGAATTCAGAATATAACAATAACAGGTACAAATATTAAATTGAGGTACCCCATTTTATGACAACTTTCAACAACTTACCCTCTATTTTTGTGCCTTTAGTAGGCCTAGTCTTTCCGGCACTTGCAATGGCTTCTTTATTTCTTCATATTCAAAAAAATAAGATTTTTTAGATCGGATGAGACCGAATCGTATAACTCCCCTTTTATTTTAAAAACTTCGATTTGATAAGACCCATTTGGTAGAATATTGTATAACACATAGATTCCTACAAACATAACTAAAAAAAGTTTTTATGCATGTGTAAACGTATTATATGGGGTAACTCAATTTGCGCTCTTTTGAAAAAATGGATCATCGTCGGACCGCTGGATGAAATTCAAGTCAATGTATTTATTTGTATGTATATAGTTATAGGGGATCATATAAAGGAAGGAGATTTTATTATTTTAGATATAAACAATTATATAAATTATTCCTAAAGTAAAGGTTCACAACAAAATAGTTATAGTTGATGAGAGTTACTTTGAAAACAAAAAAAGGAAAGTCATATTTTCTCAATTCCAAAAATTGTATAACTGGATCTAATATATATGAGTTGGCGATCAGAATCTCTATGGATAGAATTTATAACGGGGTCTCGAAAAACAAGTAATTTCTGCTGGGCCTTTATCCTATTTTTAGGTTCATTGGGATTCTTATTGGTTGGAACTTCCAGTTATCTTGGTAAAAATTTTATATCGTTAGTTGCATCTCAGGAAATCCTTTTTTTTCCACAAGGGATTGTGATGTCTTTCTATGGGATCGCGGGTCTCTTTATTAGTTGCTATTTGTGGTGCACTATTTTGTGGAATGTGGGTAGTGGTTATGATCTTTTCGACCGAAAAGAAGGGATAGTACGGATTTTTCGTTGGGGATTTCCTGGAAAAAGCCGTCGCATCTTTTTACGATTCCTTATGAAAGATATTCAGTCGATCAGAATCGAAGTTAAAGAGGGTGTTTCTGCCCGGCGTGTCCTTTATATGGAAATTAGAGGTCAAGGGGCTATTCCTTTAATTCGTACTGATGAGAATTTTACTACACGAGAAATTGAGCAAAAAGCTGCTGAATTGGCTTACTTCTTGCGTGTACCAATTGAAGTATTTTGAAATGAATTCATTTTTAAAGTTTAAAGACTAAATCCTTTGGCAGTAGGAAGAAAAAACGAAAGAATTGCTTTCTTTTTTTTCAATTGAACATTCATCTATTCTTTTATGCTCGTTTTTTTTTATATATTTGATAGAAAAGAAAGGGAGTTTATTCGTCTCGAAAATAGAATCATATTTTTTATTTTAAAAATTCAAAAAAGTTCTTTTAGTATTGATCGAAAAAAGGGGGAATAACATCCTGGAAATACAATTTTTTCTTTATTCAAATTGTAAGTGTATTCTGAGTCTATTTCTGTATTCTTTCTAGATTCAAAGCAAAGACTAAGTATTGAATCAAAAGAAAAAGAGAAAAGGGATTATAGGCTCAATACATTCTATTTGAATTAGAATAGAAACTCATGCTCGATAGAAATAGTAGATCTAATAGAATCCACAAATGCGGTAGGTTCATTAACAATTCACAGATTCAAAATGGCAAAAAAGAAAGCATTCATTCCTTTTTTTATTTACATCTATAGTCTTTTTGCCCTGGTTGATCTCTCTCTGCTGTAATAAAAGTTTGAAAACTTGGATTACTAATTGGTGGAATACTAGACAATGCGAAACTTTCTTGAATGATATTCAAGAAAAAAGTGTTCTAGAAAAATTCATACAATTAGAGGAACTATTCCAGCTGGATGAAATGATAAAGGAATACCCAGAAACCGATTTACAACAATTTCGTCTAGGAATCCACAAAGAAACGATCCAATTCATCAAAATACACAATGAGTATCGTATCCATACAATCTTGCACTTCTCGACAAATCTAATATCTTTCGTTATTCTAAGTGGTTATTCCTTTTGGGGTAAGGAAAAGCTTTTTATTCTCAATTCTTGGGTTCAAGAATTCCTATATAATTTAAGTGATACAATTAAAGCTTTTTCGATTCTTTTATTAACTGATTTATGTATCGGATTCCATTCGCCTCACGGTTGGGAACTAATGATTGGTTATATTTACAAAGATTTTGGGTTTGCTCATTATGAGCAAATTTTATCTGGTCTAGTTTCTACCTTTCCAGTCATTCTTGATACAATTTTTAAATATTGGATCTTTCGTTATTTAAATCGTGTATCTCCGTCACTTGTAGTGATTTATCATGCAATAAATGACTAAAAAACGATTCACTGATCCAATTCTACTCTTTCTTACTTTATACATCATAACCAAATCAAAGTCGTATTTACTTTACTCTTTTTTACCACGAGGGATTCTTGTATATTTCAAAAAAATTTATTTTTTCAGTAAATGTAAATAGCAGAATTGTGGCTAGGGAAGTATATTATCGACCTACCTAACTTTATTGTAGAAATTTTCGGGATAAACGATTGGACCATGCAAACTAGAAATACCTTTTCTTGGATAAGGGAAAGATTACTCGCTCATATCTGTCTCACTCATGATATATATAATAACTTGGGCATCCATTTCAAGTGCATATCCAATTTTTGCCCAGCAGAATTATGAAAATCCACGAGAGGCAACTGGGCGTATTGTATGTGCCAATTGCCATTTAGCTAGTAAGCCGTGGATATTGAGGTTCCACAAGCGGTACTTCCTGATACTGTATTTGAAGCAGTTGTTAAAATTCCTTATGATATGCAGCTAAAAAAGTTCTAGCTAATGGAAAAAGGAGCTTTGAATGTGGGAGCTGTTCTTATTTTACCGGAGGGTTTGAATTAGCCCCCCCGATCGTATTTCACCGAGATGAAAGAAAAGATAGGAAATCTGTTTTCAGAATTATCGCCCCAATAAAAAAAATATTCTTGTGATAGGTCCTGTTCCTGGTCAAAAATATAGTGAAATAACCTTTCCTATTTCCCCAGACCTGCTTTCCTTATAAAGATCTTCACTTCTTAAAATATCTATATACGTAGGTGGAAATAGGGGAAGGGATCAGATTTATCCTGATGGTCAAAAGTCACAACGACAGTTTACATCAACGGCAGGAGGGATAATAATAAAATTTTACGAAAAGAAAAAGGGGGAAAGAAATAACCATACCTGGATCGAATCGAAAGAGAGGCAAAGGCTTTTGATATTTTTTTTGAGGCTTTCTTTTTTTTTGATAAGGCGAAATAAACAGATCAAAAATTAATAAAACCTTCTCTTGTTTTTTTTAAGAACCAAAAAGATTTGTGCCAAAACCAACAGATCCTAAGAAGAACAAAAGGCCTTGGACACGTAATGGATCTTGAAGTACTATTTCCGCATCCCCCTGACCAAACCCACCCACATTAGGATTGCTTGTTAATGGTTGATCGAGTTTAATGGATTCGCCCTCTGAAACAAGAAGTTCTAGGCCTCGAGGGATAATATCAATTACTTGGCGTTCATTCGATGCATCCACTATGGTTATTTCGTATCCCCCTTTTTCTTTTCGTAAAATTTTACTTATTATCCCTCCTGCCGTAGCATTATAAACTGTATTGTTACTTTTGCTACCATCAGGATAAATCTGACCCCTTCCCCTATTTCCACCTACGTATATAGGATATTTTAAGAAGTGAACATCTTTATTAGTAGCAGGGTCTGGGGCAAGAATAGGAAAGGTTATTTCACTATATTTTTGACCAGGAACAGGACCTATCACAAGAATATTTTTTTTATTGGGGCGATAATTCTGAAAAGACAGATTTCCTATCTTTTCTTTCATCTCGGGTGAAATACGATCGGGGGGGCTAATTCAAACCCCTCCGGTAAAATAAGAACAGCTCCCACATTCAAAGCTCCTTTTTTACCATTAGCTAGAACTTGTTTTAGCTGCATATCATAAGGAATTTTAACAACTGCTTCAAATACAGTATCAGGAAGTACCGCTTGTGGAACCTCAATATCCACGGGCTTACTAGCTAAATGGCAATTGGCACATACAATACGCCCAGTTGCCTCTCGTGGATTTTCATAATTCTGCTGGGCAAAAATTGGATATGCACTTGAAATGGATGCCCAAGTTATTATATATATCATGAGTGAGACAGATATGGAGCGAGTAATCTCTTCCCTTATCCAAGAAAAGGTATTTCTAGTTTGCATGGTCCAATCGTTTATCCCGAAAATTTCTACAATAAAGTTAGGTAGGTCGATAATATACTTCCCTAGCCACAATTCTGCTATTTACATTTACTGAAAAAATAAATTTTTTTGAAATATACAAGGAATCCCTCGTGGGTAAAAAAGAGTAAAGTAAATACGACTTTGATTTGGTTATGATGTATAAAGTAAGAAAGAGTAGAATTGGATCAGTGAATCGTTTTTTAGTCATTTATTGCATGATAAATCACTACAAGTGACGGAGATACACGATTTAAATAACGAAAGATCCAATATTTAAAAATTGTATCAAGAATGACTGGAAAGGTAGAAACTAGACCAGATAAAATTTGCTCATAATGAGCAAACCCAAAATCTTTGTAAATATAACCAATCATTAGTTCCCAACCGTGAGGCGAATGGAATCCGATACATAAATCAGTTAATAAAAGAATCGAAAAAGCTTTAATTGTATCACTTAAATTATATAGGAATTCTTGAACCCAAGAATTGAGAATAAAAAGCTTTTCCTTACCCCAAAAGGAATAACCACTTAGAATAACGAAAGATATTAGATTTGTCGAGAAGTGCAAGATTGTATGGATACGATACTCATTGTGTATTTTGATGAATTGGATCGTTTCTTTGTGGATTCCTAGACGAAATTGTTGTAAATCGGTTTCTGGGTATTCCTTTATCATTTCATCCAGCTGGAATAGTTCCTCTAATTGTATGAATTTTTCTAGAACACTTTTTTCTTGAATATCATTCAAGAAAGTTTCGCATTGTCTAGTATTCCACCAATTAGTAATCCAAGTTTTCAAACTTTTATTACAGCAGAGAGAGATCAACCAGGGCAAAAAGACTATAGATGTAAAATAAAAAAAAGGAATGAATGCTTTCTTTTTTGCCATTTTGAATCTGTGAATTGTTAATGAACCTACCGCATTTGTGGATTCTATTAGATCTACTATTTCTATCGAGCATGAGTTTCTATTCTAATTCAAATAGAATGTATTGAGCCTATAATCCCTTTTCTCTTTTTCTTTTGATTCAATACTTAGTCTTTGCTTTGAATCTAGAAAGAATACAGAAATAGACTCAGAATACACTTACAATTTGAATAAAGAAAAAATTGTATTTCCAGGATGTTATTCCCCCTTTTTTCGATCAATACTAAAAGAACTTTTTTGAATTTTTAAAATAAAAAATATGATTCTATTTTCGAGACGAATAAACTCCCTTTCTTTTCTATCAAATATATAAAAAAAAACGAGCATAAAAGAATAGATGAATGTTCAATTGAAAAAAAAGAAAGCAATTCTTTCGTTTTTTCTTCCTACTGCCAAAGGATTTAGTCTTTAAACTTTAAAAATGAATTCATTTCAAAATACTTCAATTGGTACACGCAAGAAGTAAGCCAATTCAGCAGCTTTTTGCTCAATTTCTCGTGTAGTAAAATTCTCATCAGTACGAATTAAAGGAATAGCCCCTTGACCTCTAATTTCCATATAAAGGACACGCCGGGCAGAAACACCCTCTTTAACTTCGATTCTGATCGACTGAATATCTTTCATAAGGAATCGTAAAAAGATGCGACGGCTTTTTCCAGGAAATCCCCAACGAAAAATCCGTACTATCCCTTCTTTTCGGTCGAAAAGATCATAACCACTACCCACATTCCACAAAATAGTGCACCACAAATAGCAACTAATAAAGAGACCCGCGATCCCATAGAAAGACATCACAATCCCTTGTGGAAAAAAAAGGATTTCCTGAGATGCAACTAACGATATAAAATTTTTACCAAGATAACTGGAAGTTCCAACCAATAAGAATCCCAATGAACCTAAAAATAGGATAAAGGCCCAGCAGAAATTACTTGTTTTTCGAGACCCCGTTATAAATTCTATCCATAGAGATTCTGATCGCCAACTCATATATATTAGATCCAGTTATACAATTTTTTGGAATTGAGAAAATATGACTTTCCTTTTTTTGTTTTCAAAGTAACTCTCATCAACTATAACTATTTTGTTGTGAACCTTTACTTTAGGAATAATTTATATAATTGTTTATATCTAAAATAATAAAATCTCCTTCCTTTATATGATCCCCTATAACTATATACATACAAATAAATACATTGACTTGAATTTCATCCAGCGGTCCGACGATGATCCATTTTTTCAAAAGAGCGCAAATTGAGTTACCCCATATAATACGTTTACACATGCATAAAAACTTTTTTTAGTTATGTTTGTAGGAATCTATGTGTTATACAATATTCTACCAAATGGGTCTTATCAAATCGAAGTTTTTAAAATAAAAAGGGGAGTTATACGATTCGGTCTCATCCGATCTAAAAAATCTTATTTTTTTGAATATGAAGAAATAAAGAAGCCATTGCAAGTGCCGGAAAGACTAGGCCTACTAAAGGCACAAAAATAGAGGGTAAGTTGTTGAAAGTTGTCATAAAATGGGGTACCTCAATTTAATATTTGTACCTGTTATTGTTATATTCTGAATTCTAAAGATATCTTAGAATATCTTGTAGTTTTATTATTTCTATTATATATATTATATAATTATACTAAGTATCTTTAAGTAAATATATATCGAATACTAATATACAACCTAATAGAAATAATAGAACCTACTAGAAATAGAATAAAAAAATAGGTACAAGAAATGCCAAACTAAATAAATGGACTTATTAATCTTTCAAAATAAAATAGATGTATTATCATAATCTCCCTGTTAGATTTATTATTCTTTTTGTTCTTTTTGTCTTCTAATAGTCATTAATAAAGAAAAAATTTTATTCCATTAAAATTTTATACAAAATTGATTGGAATCTGATCCACCAACAGGGAATTTTCGGGAAATGCAAAACGATGCAAGACTCTCTATAGATCTATATCTCTATTTGAATTATCTATCCATATGCAAGCAAGAGAGGAAAAAAACTTTGTTTTATTTTTCTAGTCGAATTTGAACTTCCCGAAAGCAAAAATTCACTTTTTATCTTGTTGATAAAGGTTTACTGAGTAGTAAACAAGAATATCGATAAAAAAATGATTCTAAAGAAAAATGAATTTTTCAGGGTTTTCGTTTAATTATGATAAACTAACTGTTTTATTTGATTTCATTTTTGTTCAAAGGAAAAAAAGCATGGAGCTGAAATAACTCACTCACAACACCTTTTAAAGGATTACGTGGTACAATTGCATCCAATAAGCCCTTACGTAATAAAGATTCAGCTGCTTGTGAACCTTCAGGCACGGCTTTTTTCAATGTTTGTTCAATTACTCTTTTACCCGCAAATGCAATATAGGCATAGGGTTCGGCAATAATGATATCCCCCAACATACCAAAACTTGCTGTCACCCCACCGGTAGTAGGAGATGTAAGAATTGATATATAGAATAACTTTTTACTTGATTGATAATCACATAAAACCGAAGAAATTTTAGCCATTTGCATCAAACTTAAACTTCCTTCTTGCATTCGTGCTCCTCCGGAAGAACACACTAAAATAAGAGGTAAACATTGATTGGTAGCATACTCGATCAAACGAGTTATTTTTTCGCCTACTACGGATCCCATACTACCCCCCATAAACTGAAAATCCATAACCCCAAGAGCTACCGGAATACCGTTTAATTGACCTGTACCTGTTTGAATAGCGTCAGTCAACCCTGTCTTTTTTTGAGCAGAGGCAATACGCTTTTTATAAGGTTCCTCCCTCGAATGAAATTTAATGGGATCCGCAGAGACCATGTCTTCATCCATAGGATTCCAAGTACCCGGATCAATCGAAAGCTCAATTCTCTCTGAACTGGTCATTTTCAAATAATGTCCACATTCTTCACAAACATTCATTTCGACTTTCTTATACATTAATCCATAACAATTGTCGCATTGAATCCACAATTGATTGTAGTTTTTAGTTATATCGAAATCCTTAGAACTCATTAAATTATTACGATTACTATTAGTTCTTATCTTGTCATTTTTGCTTTCACGAATCTTTCCACTTCCACTTTCACTACAAATGAAATTATAAATGTAACTTTCATTGGAATTATTACTATCGCTTAAAAAGTGACTATTAATACAGATGTGAGAACGAAAATAAGAGTCAATGCAACTATTAATGTGATTATTACAATTATATTTAGTATCCTTAATGTAAGGATCATAGTGCAGATCGTTGTCACCTTTAGATCTATTATTCAGATAACTAGAACTACAATAACTATAAAAAAAAATTTCTAGGTCACTCAAATCATTGTTAATCTCAAATTTTTTCTTTTTTATATCAAAATATATAGAATAACTATTTTTATTACTATCCCTAACAAAAAAGGTGTCATCCGATATGAAATTCCGAATGTCCTTGGAGTTAACTAAAAGATCAACATTATTGTAATAACTAGAACGCTCACCCCAACCATAAAAGTTTTTATCCATATCATATATAAACCGGTCTTTACTTATAGTAGTCTTTTCAATAGGAGCAAAACTATCCATTGCTTTACTTAGCTCGCCTCTGTATTCCAATTCTCCCTTAGAAAACATCAAATTGAACCACGATTTTTCCATAGAGCTTCTGGCCTCTATTTACATGAAAATAAAATAACAATAGATGAATAGTCATTCAATGAAAAAATTGAAAAATGCAAAAAAAAAATTTGAATAGTTCATTTTCTATTCAGAGTAAGCAAAGCATGTCAATGCAATTGCTAATTGCTAAGATTATTAAGTAAAAGCAATTGAAATTAATAAATTTCAATTCTAAATGAAAATAAGGATTTTCTTATATTGTGTAAAATTCTCATTAAAAAAAAAAATATTTGTTCTTCGCTTATGAATATAAGCGATATGAAGAACTTTTTTAGTAAAATCTCGTATACTAATATAAAAAAAAAGTTTTTATTCCAATACGGAATGAAAAGAAAAGGACAACATGCAGAATGGGTAGAAGAAGTGGGGATACTTGGTTCAAGCCCTGACACGAAACTTAAAAAAAGAATAAAAAAATCCTAAGAATCCATATTTCGTATAGAATTTCTTGTGGACACTACAATACAAAAGTGTAGTTGTGTTTAATCTTCTTTTTTTTTCAGATTTTGTATATCTAGATTAAGTATGTATCTATCAAAAACAGTATATACACTAGATAAACTCGGCTCAATCTTTTTTTTACTAAAAGGATTGAGCCGAGTTTAATTGCAATTAAACTAATAAAACGGACGTGAATTACTAATCTAATTTCTAGTCTTGGCCATCTAATTTATCGATGGTTGGGAAGTTAAATGTGATCTCCTTCCATACTTCACAAGCAGCAGCTAGTTCAGGACTCCATTTGCAAGCCTCACGGATAATTTCATTACCCTCGACTGCAAGATCACGTCCCTCATTACGAGCTTGTACACATGCTTCTAGAGCTACTCGGTTAGCTACGGCACCCGGTGCATTTCCCCAAGGGTGGCCTAAAGTTCCGCCACCAAATTGTAGTACGGAATCATCTCATAAAATCACTCTTGACAGTAATATATGTTGTATATGTAAATCCTAGATATGACAATATGCGGAATTCATCCATGAAAATGAAAAACAAGGGGGGGTTGATATCGATGGGACGCATAACCGGATATGCTAAAATGAAAATATGAAAAAAAAAAGGCTAATGAGATCGAAATAATGAATCATAAATAGAGTTCCATTTCGGAATTGGCTAGATAAAACAAAGTCTTGCCTATTATGACAAATAAATCAAAGACTTTCCACAAAAATTTTTTTTATTCATATATTTTTTATTTTAAAACTAGGTTTTGGTTAGTTGAGCTTGAAAACGACTATTCCTTCATTGAAATTTAATTAAGTAAAAAATTGAATTGCATATTCGCTTGGGTGGTACCAATGAAATCGAGTGCTTACTCCCATTTATTATTGAATTAACCAATGAATTTACTATCGAAGATTTTTTCTGTATTCGAAAAATTTCGCAACAAAATTGAACATATTTTTTATTATGAGAATAAATCCTACTACTTCGGATCCAGCGGTTTCAATACGTGAAAAAAACAACCTGGGACGTATTGCCCAAATCATTGGTCCGGTACTGGATGTAGCCTTTCCCCCGGGCAAGATGCCTAATATTTACAATGCTCTGGTGGTTAAGGGTCGAGATACGCTTGGTCAAGAAATTAATGTGACTTGTGAAGTACAGCAATTATTAGGAAACAACCGAGTTAGAGCTGTAGCTATGAGCGCGACCGAGGGTTTAAAGAGAGGGATGGACGTGGTTGATATGGGAAATCCTCTAAGTGTTCCAGTCGGCGGAGCGACTCTAGGACGAATTTTCAATGTACTTGGGGAACCTGTTGATAATTTAGGTCCTGTCGATACTCTCACAACATCTCCTATCCATAAATCCGCGCCTGCTTTTATAGACTTAGATACAACCTTATCTATTTTTGAAACAGGAATTAAAGTAGTAGATCTTTTGGCCCCTTATCGTCGTGGGGGAAAAATCGGACTATTCGGTGGGGCTGGCGTGGGTAAAACAGTACTAATTATGGAATTGATCAACAACATTGCCAAAGCTCATGGTGGTGTATCCGTATTTGGTGGAGTAGGCGAACGAACTCGTGAAGGAAATGATCTTTACATGGAAATGAAAGAATCTGGAGTCATTAATGAACTAAACCTTGCGGACTCCAAAGTAGCCCTAGTCTACGGTCAGATGAATGAACCGCCGGGAGCTCGTATGAGAGTTGGTCTGACTGCCTTAACTATGGCAGAATATTTCCGAGATGTTAATGAGCAAGACGTACTTCTATTTATCGACAATATCTTCCGTTTTGTACAAGCAGGATCCGAGGTATCCGCTTTATTGGGTAGAATGCCTTCTGCTGTGGGTTACCAACCCACCCTTAGTACCGAAATGGGTTCTTTACAAGAAAGAATTACTTCTACGAAAAAAGGGTCCATAACCTCTATTCAAGCAGTTTATGTACCTGCAGACGATTTGACTGACCCTGCTCCTGCCACCACATTTGCACATTTAGATGCGACTACCGTACTATCAAGAGGATTAGCTGCTAAAGGTATCTATCCAGCGGTAGATCCTTTAGATTCAACGTCAACTATGCTACAACCTCGAATCGTTGGCGAGGAACATTATGAAACTGCGCAACAAGTAAAGCAAACTTTACAACGTTACAAGGAGCTTCAGGACATTATAGCTATCCTGGGGTTGGACGAATTATCCGAAGAGGATCGCTTAACCGTCGCAAGAGCACGAAAGATTGAGCGTTTCTTATCACAACCTTTTTTCGTAGCAGAAGTATTTACAGGTTCTCCGGGAAAATATGTTGGGCTAGCGGAAACAATTAGAGGGTTTAATTTGATCCTTTCCGGAGAATTTGATTCTCTTCCTGAACAGGCCTTTTACTTAGTGGGTAACATCGATGAAGCTACTGCGAAGGCTACGAACTTAGAAATGGAGAGTAAATTGAAGAAATGACCTTAAATCTTTGTGTACTGACTCCGAATCGAATTGTTTGGGATTCAGAAGTAAAAGAAATCATTTTATCTACTAATAGTGGACAAATTGGCGTATTACCAAATCACGCGCCGATTGCCACAGCTGTTGATATAGGTATTTTGAAAATACGCCTTAATAACCAATGGTTAACAATGGCTCTGATGGGCGGTTTTGCTAGAATAGGCAATAATGAAATTACTATTTTAGTAAATGATGCAGAGAAGAATAGTGACATTGATCCACAAGAAGCTCAGCAAACTCTTGAAATAGCAGAGGCGAACTTGAGAAAAGCTGAAGGCAAGAGACAAACAATTGAGGCTAATCTAGCTCTCAGACGAGCTCGGACACGCGTCGAGGCTCTCAATACGATTTGATTTTGTAACTAGCTGACGTATAAAAAAATAGGATCCAAAAGCGAGAAAAAAAAAAAAAAAAGCTGGCTACAAAAACTTATTAGACACCATTGATCATGGTGTCTAATAAGTTATACCTACTATTGGATTTGAACCAATGACTCCTGCCGTATGAAAGCAATACTCTAACCACTGAGTTAAGTAGGTTATTTATCATCGTAAAGAGAAGGCACGGGGATACTTATCACATCGATAGGATTATAAATCCAATATTATTTCTAAGCAATACCAATAAACAACGAGATGAAAGAGATATAATGTTCGATCATATAATATTAATCTTGACAAGAAATTATCTACATGATAAGATAAGATAAAATGTGGATCATAAACACAAGGGCTATAGCTCAGTTAGGTAGAGCACCTCGTTTACACGTGCGCCAAAGTTTTTCAGAGGAGTCCATCACGCAATCAAACCAATTGATTGATCTTATTAATAAATCGATGTCTTACTCCATGACTTTTTTTTAGGAAAAAGAGGAGAACAATAGCCTGACATTAGGTCCTATTAAAGTACCCCATTTCGGTAGGGAATTAATAGAACCCATCATTGATTTGAGATATTGATAGGGTGAATACCCAGTCTACTTAATGCTAGGCAGAATGAGTATAAGGAACTCAAAAATGATCTTTTCGTCCTATGAACCTTAAGGTGTAGCAAGTTTCATATTTGATTTTTTAATCAGGATGTTAGAGACTATATTTAACTTAAGTTGATCTAGACCAAAAGCAAACCTACGTCAAGAGAACCCTTCTTTGAAACACTTTGGTAGTTATTCTGTATTGTATTAGAATTAAAAAATAATCAATCAGAGTACTTGGAACCATTTCTTATCTTTTTTTTTTAAGAAAAAATATGGTAGACTAACTGATCTTTCTATCAGTTAATGAAAGAGCCCAATGCAAAAAAAATGCATGTTGGGTCTTTGAAAGAGTTCGAATCATTTTGATAATAATAAGTTCGAGCTCTTTTACCGAGCAGGTCTACGGTTCGAATCCGTATAGCCCTAACTAATAAATTTATTCTAATAAATGACATTCAAATCCAAATAATTGGATAATTTTTGACTTTTTATTGTATTCTTTATTTCTAACTGGTTACTTTCAATTTGTTGGTTCATAAAAAAAACTCCCAGACCCTAAACCATAAGTCCTGGGGGTCGTTCAGAATAAAACGGAAAACCAAATTTGATTTCATTTGATTTCAGTGGATCCAATCACTATCTATAGATATATCTAGATAGATACTTATAATTTAGAATAAACGTTTTTTATTCATTCATTTTCATAGTCGTAAGTGGATTTTTTGATACGTCATAATTTTAAAAACGAAGATATTTTTATCAATTTGTTTTATTTTTAAATAAAACATAAAGCAAATTTAAGAAACAGAAATAAAAAAAATTACTAGTTATTAATCATATTAATATTATATTATTAATATGAGAAACTATTAGTAATAGAAACATGGAAATATTAAGTAATAAGTGTACTGAAAATAAGATTACAATCAATAAATCTTAAAAGGAGACGTCTACCACAGCAACCAAACGAAAATAAATGATTCGATTAACCTGAATTTTTGTTTTGACGCAAGAGTTATATATACCTTGCCCAATCCACTCCGATTGGAATTGACTAAGCGGGTATTTTTTCCACATTCATAGGAGTTCGTCTATGTTTCTGCTTTACGAATATGATATTTTCTGGGCATTTTTAATAATATCAAGTGCTATTCCTGTTTTGGCATTTCTAATTTCCGGGGTTTTATCTCCAATTACGAAGGGGCCGGAGAAACTTTCTAGTTATGAATCAGGTATAGAACCGATCGGGGATGCTTGGTTACAATTTAGAATCCGTTATTATATGTTTGCTCTAGTTTTTGTTGTTTTTGATGTTGAAACCGTTTTTCTGTATCCGTGGGCAATGAGTTTCGATGTACTAGGGGTATCCGCTTTTATAGAAGCTTTCATTTTCGTGCTTATCCTAATTCTTGGTTTAGTTTATGCATGGCGAAAAGGAGCGTTGGAATGGTCTTAGTTCGTTTCCTGAATACTTGTACAATAACAATAAAAAAAAAGTAAAAAAAAACCATTGAAACAATTATGAATTCCATTAAGTTTCCCGTACTTGATCGAACAACAAAAAACTCAGTTATTTCAACTACGTTAAATGATCTTTCAAATTGGTCAAGACTTTCCAGCCTATGGCCGCTTCTTTATGGTACCAGTTGTTGTTTTATTGAATTTGCCTCATTAATAGGCTCCCGATTTGACTTTGATCGTTATGGGCTAGTACCAAGATCAAGTCCTAGACAGGCGGACCTTATTTTAACAGCAGGTACAGTAACAATGAAAATGGCTCCTTCTTTAGTGAGATTATATGAACAAATGCCTGAACCAAAGTATGTTATTGCTATGGGAGCGTGTACAATTACAGGGGGGATGTTCAGTACCGATTCTTATAGTACTGTTCGAGGGGTTGATAAGCTAATTCCTGTAGATGTCTATTTGCCGGGTTGTCCACCTAAACCAGAGGCTGTTATAGACGCTATAACAAAGCTTCGTAAGAAAATAGCTAGAGAAATCTATAAGGATCGAATTAGACCTCAACGGGGTAATCGGTGTTTTACTACCAATCACAAGTTTTTTGTTGTACGCAGTACACAGACTGGAAATTATGATCAAGAATTACTCTATCCACCATCATCTACTTCAGAGATCTCTACTGAAACATTTTTTAAATACAAAAGCCCAGTATCTTCCCACGAATTAGTGAATTAGGGAGGATTTGAGAGAATAAGAAAAAAATCTTCATAAATTAGAACTCATGGTAAATGTGAAATACTTAAATTTATATAAAAAAGGTGTGGGGGAAATAAAAAAGATGCAGGGCACTTTGTCCGTTTGGCTAGCCAAACGCGGGCTGGTTCATAGATCGTTGGGCTTCGATTACCAAGGAATAGAGACTTTACAAATAAAGCCCGAAGATTGGCATTCTATTGCTGTAATTTTATATGTATATGGTTACAATTATTTACGTTCCCAATGTGCCTATGATGTGGCACCAGGTGGCCTCTTAGCCAGTGTGTATCATCTTACGAGAATAGAATATGGTGTCAATCAAGCGGAAGAAGTTTGCATAAAAGTATTTACTCACAGGAGTAATCCCAGAATTCCATCTGTTTTCTGGGTTTGGAAAAGTACGGATTTTCAAGAACGGGAATCTTATGATATGTTAGGAATCACTTATGATAGCCATCCGCGGCTGAAACGGATCTTAATGCCCGAAAGTTGGATAGGGTGGCCTTTACGTAAGGATTATATTGCCCCCAATTTTTATGAAATACAAGATGCTTATTGAATGATAAAAAATTTGAATGATAAAAATGAGTCTTAGTTTCTACAACTACGGACCTTCGCGGAATATTTTGAATTCGAGTCGTTTTTAGATCAAACAAACAGAAGAATTAAGGTCTTATTCATATTATTATAGATAGCTTAATCTCCAATTTGAAAGATACTTTTTTCCTAAAAGCCGAGCCAATAGGATGAACTAAAAAAAAAAAAAAGAGTTCTGCATTATGAACTTTGTATCGCGCACATAACTTAGTCAACTTTAGTCACATAACTGGGAATGAATAAATAAGATTGGAAAGCAATACAATAAATGGGGGGGTTAAAATTCTATTTCTATTGTATCTAATCTAATGAATCTTGGGGGTATTTCTGCCCTTCAACGATAGATACTATAGATAGATATAGATAGATAGATATAGATCTTTTTTTTTTTACTTTTTTTTATTCTTTCAACCAGAACTTTCCTTTCGAATATGTATTAGGTATAAAGTCTTATACATTTTTTTTGAACGGATGGATCCACAACATGAACAAAAAAGAGAGGGGGATAAAGGATTATTGCACTTTTTTTACTAAAGATACGTTTAATTTGAAGACTATAAACTTATCAAAATTAATCAATCCTATGCCAAGAACCAGATTTGAACTGGTGACACGAGGATTTTCAGTCCTCTGCTCTACCAACTGAGCTATCCCGGCCATTACCGAAGTATCATTCTCATTTTATGAGATGACTTAGGTCTATGTCAATTAAAAGAAACGCAAAAGTAGTAAATGAAAAAAGTTTTGGACCGGGAATTTATTGGATCTTCGAAAAGAAGACTTTCTAAGTTTTAGAATGAAAAATTATTTAGATTCGAAATAATTCAAATCGATAGTTCTTTCTCATTTGTATATGTATGATATATCCCACAAGACTTGTATATAATAAGAAAAGAAATTCGAGTTTGTAAAAGTGTCGGATGAATGAAAAAAGATCAATGAATTCTTGAATAACTAAAAAAAGGGTAAGGTGTCAAACAGACTTTTTTAGGGAGTAGGGTTGGGGATAGAGGGACTTGAACCCTCACGATTTTAAAAGTCAACGGATTTTCATCTTACTATAAATTTCATTGTTGTCAGTATTGACATGTAGAATGGGACTCTATCTTTATTCTCGTCCGATTAATAAGTTCCACCAAGGATCTATCAGACTATGAAGTGAATCGTTTGATTCAACACAAGGGATTGAACTCCATTTGTTAGAACAGCTTCCATTGAGTCTCTGCACCTATCCCGCTTTCTAAACTCTGGTTTGTTCGCGTAACCCAGGATTTGGCTCAGGATTGCCCATTGTTAATTCCAGGGTTTCTCTGAATTTGAAAGTTATCACTTAGTAGGTTTCCATACCAAGGCTCAATCCAATTAAGTCCGTAGCGTCTACCAATTCCGCCATATCCCCCTTTTTGCTTTGAGATTAGGATCTCATTATGATGTCTTTCCACTTTTTCTTATGACGAAACCTTGGAATTCATTACATACAGATACTTATTTTATTTCTTTGGTATCTTCTTGCATTTTTTTTAGCCCCATCCATATTGATTTAGTTTAATCAACAAAGATTCTATCATTTTTGTATTTGCAATTCAATATGGTTATATATTAGAGAACATATATATGTTCTTCCTTTTCTCATCGTTGTCTTCAATTTTAAGAAATAGTCGAACGGTCGATTCGTTTTTTTTACTTCCATGAAAAGAAATTTATGATCATTATTGAAACTTAGAATTCTACAATGTGCAATGTAAAAAGATTATAAGTCTACTTCGTAGATTTGAAATTCGAATAATTCTAAAAAAGTATATTCGAAATGAATATTCGAATATTCATTCTAATAATTTAATTCTATAAAATAATAAAGAATATAAAAAGAGAAAAAGTATCAAATAATAATAATTGCATGAGGTTAGAACAAAAAAACCAAGAATTTCAAATCAGATATCATTTAACTTTAAAAAAAAAGCTTTCCGGTCTAATTAAAATTTTCTTATTTAGAAACTCATGAAATCAAAATTAGAAAGTCGATATATTGCTATATTATATTAATTCATTAAGGTTTTGTTTTATTTATTTAATGATAGTCACTATTTATTTGAGCTATATTCTGTTCTAGAATATCGAAAATATGATGAATTCTAAATAGATAAGGAAAAATATGAATAGAATAGTTAATTAATACGATCTAGTAGTTTAGTGAATTTGTATACACTATTTTAGTTGAGCCCGCTTAGCTCAGAGGTTAGAGCATCGCATTTGTAATGCGATGGTCATCGGTTCGATTCCGATAGCCGGCTTTTACATAGTTTTTCATTTTTTTTACATGATTTTTAATGTACTTTCAAAAAAAAATAAGATTGAAAAGACTTCTTTCACCTTTTTCCAAGAGTTACCACGCCATTTATATTATGTCATATAAACTTCCATATAGGAATATATATTGGGGTAAAAGGGTTAGATCTTGGCAAAATAAATGAAGAAAATAAAGGAAAATTTTTGTGATTTATTGATTTATATATATTGTATATACAATAAAAAAAATCTGTATATTGAGAGAATATATCTTCTGACTCTTTGTATTCCAATAGTTTATTGGAGTGGATTTTACGTTATTTATCATTATCATTTAGTTCAGTTTTAATTTTGTTTAGTTTTTGTACAATTTCAATAAAAAAAGGAGTCTTTATGTCACGTTACCGAGGGCCTCGTTTTAAAAAAATACGCCGTCTGGGGGCTTTACCGGGACTAACTAGTAAAAGGCCTAGGGCAGGAAGCGATCTTAGAAACCAATCACGCTCCGGAAAAAAATCTCAATATCGTATTCGTTTAGAAGAAAAACAAAAATTGCGTTTTCATTATGGTCTTACAGAACGCCAATTACTTAAATATGTTCGTATCGCCGGAAAAGCTAAGGGGTCAACGGGTCAAGTTTTATTACAATTACTTGAAATGCGTTTGGATAACATCCTTTTTCGGTTGGGTATGGCTTTGACTATTCCTCAAGCGCGCCAATTAGTTAACCATGGGCATATTTTAGTTAATGGTCGTATAGTTGATATACCAAGTTATCGATGCAAACCCCGAGATATTATTACAGTGAAGGATGAACAAAACTCTAGAACTTTGGTTCAAAATCTTCTTGAGTCATCTGCCCCCGAGGAATTGCCAAACCATCTGACTCTTCACACATTCCAATATGAAGGGTTAGTCAATCAAATAATAGATAGGAAATGCGTCGGTTTGAAAATAAATGAATTGCTTGTCGTAGAATATTACTCTCGCCAGACTTAAAAAACCTAAGTGAAGTAAAAAAAAATCACTAAAAACAAGAGTTCGGACAACTCCCCTTTGCCCGCTTTTTTGATTAAAACTAAAAAGGGACAAGGTAAGGGATTTTGTCGGGGAATCTTTTTCCTATTCATGTATCATAGATTGGTAGGGAGGTTTGGATCCCTTGTTTGCTCTTCCCAGCATTTTCCATAGCAAAGAAATGTAGATTTTATATCTAGAAAAATTGGAAGTAGATAGAATATTTTTTTATAAAAAACGAGTCCGCTTTTATGTTAGTTCGTACTATAAAATTCCTTTGTTTGTGAGAAAATTTTCTCACAAAAGAAAAGTTAAAGGAAATAAAAAGAGTTATAGAATGGATTACTACCTATGCCAAGATCGCGTATAAATGGAAATTTTATTGATAAAACCTTTACAATTGTAGCCGATATCTTATTACGAGTCATTCCGACAACTTCCGGAGAAAAAGAGGCATTTACTTATTACAGAGATGGTGCGATTTGATTATCATTATCATTTTTTTCTATTTCTCACCGATTTGGAATAGAAAAAAATGAGTATTGAAAAAAATCTACGCTTTTGAAGGTGAAGTTTATAATATAAAAAAGCAATCCCTTCTGTCATGTATCCACGATTAGTGCAGCCTTAGATGCTTCAATTATGAATTCTAGTATTGAGCAAAAGGTTTTTTACCTACGGTTCCCGTATTACAGATCAATCCTACTAGACTAATACAATATACGAATAGGAGGCACAGGGGAAGAAGCACTACGCCGAGAAATCAACAACACGAAAACTTTCTTCAAAAAGATTCCTTTTCTTTCTTCTTCTTTGGGATTGGGACTAATTAAAATGGTTGGAACAATAAACATCCATCTCGTCCGTACTTTGGATACCCGTATAACCATTGAAGACTGTTGAAGTGACTAATTCCTGGAAATTTAGGGGCGTTGAGAACAAAGAAATTGTTAGAGTTTCCTTTTTTATTTTTATCTAGTATGAATATGAATCCACTTGGTAGTAAGAAAAGATCTTTTACAAGAAGGTTGGCTAGGGATTTCTTGTAAAAACATTAGCCCCGCTTAGTTCATAATGACATCAAATTTTTCCATATCCATATATTTATTATTTTCATTATGCACCTAAAGGAGGAGCCGTATGAGATGAAAATCTCACATACGGTTCTGAAACGGAGAATTCGTTAAAGCGAATGACGACCGTAACGGATGTCGGCTCAATCTGAAGGAAATTATGCGGAAGCATTACAGAATTATTATGAAGCTATGCGACTAGAAATTGACCCCTATGATCGAAGTTATATACTCTATAATATAGGCCTTATCCACACAAGTAATGGGGAACATACCAAAGCTTTAGAATATTATTTTCGGGCATTAGAACGAAACCCCTTTTTACCACAAGCTTTTAATAATATGGCTGTGATCTGTCATTACGTGCGACTATCTCCACTATAGAAAAAAAGAACGAACAGCTAGTCAATGAAATACTAGAAAAAAAAAAAGGCTTTCTACATAAGCATCGTCCAAAACGATTTTTTATCAGCTGTAGCAAATAAATAAACTTCATGGATCGAAATATGAAGTGAAGACTAGATATGCCTAAATACTTTATTTTCTATGGATAAAAAAAGATTTAATTGATAGAGGAAGCACCGTAAAGATCAACTGGAAAGGTTTTGGACCGATACAACAAGAGCTGTTTATTTATATCATAATATGAGATAAATCTTAGAAATCTACTTATGTAATAGAGTGGATCCCCTAAGGTATTGAGCAGCGGTGTAGCATCAGATCCTAAAGACAGTAAGTCTTTTTCTTTTTTATGATATGAAGTATGAAAAAAAGTCTTTTTCAACGATTCTATATAAATTTATATATGAAAGCGGGATAGTTACCTTTCAGAAAATTCTAATATCTAATAACAGTGGACATGCCTTTTTTTTTCTGAAGGTAGGAGAAAAGATAAAACTTATTATTAGATTAATTAATATATTAATTAAATCAAAACGAAAGTTTGAAACTCATGTAATTACTCTCTTTTGTTTAATCCAAGAAAAACCGAATGAATATCTATAAGAAATCTCATTCAATTAGATATAAAGTTAAAGTAGGTTAAAGTGAAAAAAACTGGTACACCAAAACAAAAGAGTTGGTTGTCGAGCCGTATGAGGTAGGAAACTCTCAAGTACGGTTCTCAGGGAGGGAATTGACCCGCCTATTCCGACCGTGGAGAACAGGCCATTCAACAAGGAGATTCTGAAATGGCGGAGGCTTGGTTTGCTCAAGCCGCCGAGTATTGGAAACAGGCTATAACGCTTACTCCTGGTAATTATATTGAAGCACAGAATTGGTTGACGATCACGAGGCGCTTCGAATAAGAACTTTTTCTTTGTTTCTTTTTTTTTTATTCTATAATATATCTTTATTTGTTTTTACAATTAATTGTTTTTTAGTTTCTTGGCCCTCTCGGTCAAATAAACCAGATTCTTTTTTCTATCAGAAGAACCAATCCCAGAAAAAAATTTCATTATATCCTTTTCTCAAATCGTTCTATTTAATCTGGTATTCTCTAGGGATAAGTAGTACATGAATATGAGAATATCTATAATATCTATATCTAGTTTTTTCTATTTTTTTCTTTTCGACTATTAAAACGAATAAAAGGGATTTGAAAATGACTAAATATCAATACTAGAATGTTTCTTAGTAATGACTAATAAGCGGTTATTGAAATAGGATAATATCCTCTATTTAAAACATAAAAAATAGGCTATATTTCGGAACTTATAATTGAAATATGAATACACTAGATTAGGTTATAAAAAAAAATTATTTGTGTACCAATACTAATGTAAAGGTGCGAAAACGCTTTTTAATAAAAAAAAAAAAGGGGGGGGTCCGTTGAGCACCCTATGGATATGTCATAATAGATCCGAACACTTGCCCCAGATCGACTTCCAGATCATAATTGCTCTAGTGAATAACTAAAGAAAATGGATGAATAGATGGGAGATAGAAGAGAAAGAACAAAATTCTAAGCATCTATCATCGGTTCACTAATTATTTGAGTGACTGTTGGCGGGTTTCTTTGTATGTGTTGTCCGGAAAGAGGAGGACTCAATGATTATTCGTTCGCCGGAACCAGAAGTCAAAATTTTGGTAGATAGGGATCCCATAAAAACTTCTTTCGAGGAATGGGCTAAACCCGGTCATTTCTCAAGAACAATAGCTAAGGGACCATCATTTAGCTATCGCAATTCTTTTCCTAATAGCAGGTCATATGTATAGGACCAACTGGGGTATTGGTCATGGTCTAAAAGATATTTTAGAGGCTCATAAAGGTCCATTTACAGGCCAAGGCCATAAAGGTCTATATGAAATTCTAACAACATCATGGCATGCTCAATTATCTCTTAACCTGGCTATGTTAGGCTCTTTAACTATTGTTGTAGCTCACCATATGTATTCCATGCCCCCTTATCCATATCT
>NW_026015731.1:40000-72979 GCF_020379485.1 Brassica napus
ATTTATATAGACCAATTGATAGACTTATAAAGAAAGTCACACCCTATATCTTTTTCTACATAGTGATCGTATTAACTCATCGAGCTATGTTCTATTTGGCGAAAAAAAAGATAAAATAGAAATTATCTTTTGGAGAGATGGCCGAGTGGTTGATGGCTCCGGTCTTGAAAACCGGTATAGTTCATAAAAAATAACTATCGAGGGTTCGAATCCCTCTCTCTCCTTTTGTTGGATGAATAGATTTTTTTCTTTATTGGCTTTTTTTACTTCTTAGCATCATAAAAAAGGAGAATGGCTCGGCTATACTATCCAGCCGAGCCAGAAAAAACGAGATTGAATTGAAAGAAAGAAGACTTTTTAATATGACCCGATTTTTACTTTCCTATTTTAACTACTACTTTAGTTAAGAGGAGTCATAGAAAGAACAGGTTCAAAATCACGATCAATTCCTTTTTCAAATCCTGCTGCCGCTGCCCGAGCTCTTCCCGCGTGCCATAAATGACCCACGAATAGGAAGAATCCTAGAACAAAATGAGAGGTAGATAACCAACTTCTCGGAGAGACGTAATTGACTGCATTGATCTCAGTAGCTACGCCCCCTACAGAATTTAAGGAACCTAAAGGAGCATGAGTCATATATTCTGCAGAACGTCGTTCTTGCCAAGGTTGTATGTCTTTTTTCAACCTACTTAAGTCCAAACCATTAGGACCCCTTAAAGGTTCTAACCAGGGAGCACGCAGATCCCAAAAACGCATTGTTTCTCCTCCAAAAATAACTTCTCCAGTCGGGGAACGCATTAAGTATTTACCTAAACCTGTAGGTCCTTGAGCAGACCCCACGTTAGCTCCAAGACGTTGGTCTCTAACTAGAAAAGTAAATGCTTGAGCTTGAGAAGCTTCTGGCCCTGTAGGTCCGTAAAACTCACTAGGGTAAGCAGTATTATTAAACCAGACAAAACAACAAGCAATGAAACCACAAACAGATAAAGCAGCTAAACTATAAGACAAGTAAGCCTCCCCAGACCATACAAGTGCGCGGCGAGCCCATGCAAAAGGTTTGGTTAAGATATGCCAGATTCCACCAAATATACAAATGGAACCTAACCATACATGCCCTCCAATTATATCTTCCAAATCGTCCACACTAACAATCCATCCTTCTCCCCCAAAGGGAGATTTTAGTAAATAACCAAATATAACACTTGGGCTAAGAGTCAAGTTTGTAATTTTTCTTACATCCCCCCCTCCTGGAGCCCAGGTATCATATACGCCCCCAAAATAGAGAGCCTTGAATACTAGAAGAAAAGCACCTACACCTAACAAAATTAAGTGAATACCCAAAATGGTGGTCATTTTATTTCTATCTTTCCATACATAACCGAAAAATGGAAAAGATTCTTCAAGAGTTTCGGGTCCCAGAAGTGCATGATAAATACCGCCAAAGCCCAAAACTGAAGAAAGAAGTAAACTACAAGTATAAATATGGAAAGGTGTCTATAACTTCTCCCCCAGGACCTACCCCCAGCCTAAAGTGGCTAGGTGGGGAAGTAAAATCAATCCTTGTTCATACATGGGCTTTTCAGGTACAAAATGAGCCACTTCAAATAAGTTCATTGCTCCGGCCCAGAATACGATTAATCCGGCATGGGCTACATGAGCTCCCAATAGTTTAACATATAAATTGATAAGTCGGGCATTCCCGGCCCAAGCGAAACCAGTGGTTTCTTGGTCACGACCAGCTAAAGCCATTAAAGAGCGTTAAAGAGGTTTCCTCAGAAATATAAGGTTTTCATGAGGCTGATCTTGAGCCATCCAAGCGCTTACCTTCGTTTTTAAAGAATATTTTTAGTAGATATTTAGAAAGGAAAGTTTCGGATCTTCCGCTGCACGGATTTCCTGGGAACGAAAGTCACACGGGGTTAAGCTAGACCGACTACTCCAAGAGCACTCATCCAAGACCAGTTACTGGTACACAAATAACATAAAGTGTAACCAACGTTTATTGGAAAAAGCAACATTTCCAAAGGTTCTGATGAGTTTGTGACCAATCGGGGGAGTTGGGTTAAAAGCACGGAATATTTGACCATCGGCATCTGGGAATGAAGCTCTGTTGAGTAGGAGCAACCATGCGAGTGAAGTATCAGAGCCGCGACCAGTACATCAAGAGAAACGCATACAAGGATCAGTTGAAATGTTTCAATTCGGATACGAACCATTGGATCGAGGATCTTCGACAATATAGGCTACGCCCAAACTAGGCGCAAAATTAACCAACAGATTGACCTAGTGGATAAATTAGAAAGACAGAAACAAAAAGCAAAAAGTGGCGAGTTTAGTTTTTTTTAAACAGGTCGCAATTGAGACTTGGCTTATGTCCCTGTCCGCCCGGTTTGAGAATAATAAGAGGACAATTATAAGTTTGTAACTGTTATAAACCATTTAGTGATCGACCCGTTCATCAGCCCGTGTAGCAAGACGGGCCAAGTCCATCCGCAGGATCATACTGGCGCCTATCTACTCTTGTGTTTATCTACATTATAGTTGGTGTTTATCTTACGTATTGCTAGTCATTATCTAGTTACGGATAAGTACGATCTCATGTCGATCCAGTACTTAAACCGTCATTACCATATGTATATAAAGACCAGTTGGTCGATCTAATAATACACACAAGTTCCCCTCTTCATTCACAACACGTTATCAGCACGATAGACTCCAAAATCCTGAGACAAAACCTAACCTAAAATCCGTCACACATAAACCCTAATCCAGGCGTAACTTAAAATCAATCTATCTCTCAAACCCCGAGGAACCAGACGACGAGCCACATATCAAATTGAAGCTCTGGACAAGATGAATCTATCAGCGAAAACAGTTTGTCAATCCGATCTCAGACGCGCCCACACTCGCAGAAACAATAGACGGTGCCGCCTTGGTCTTTTGGAACCCTAATCCGGAAGAACCCTAATTCGTTCTTGATTCCGTTCCAGCAAGCATTACCGTCTCAGCTTCATCCCGATCTCAGCTCAGACGAACCCTTGAACTCAATCCTGTCTCGCGTTCCGTCACTGCTCAGCCTCATCCGATCCGACGATCAGCCTCAACCCGTTCGCGAGAGACAACCAAGGCGATCGCGACCTAACAAACCTAACCCGATAGCATCCTCTCAGCTCGCGATCCCGAAGCAGCCAGCTCGCGTCCGTTCGAGGTTCATCTTGGTGGTCCGTTTCTACAATCTGCAATCTGCAAAACAAGGTAATCCTAATTCTGAGAACATGAATTGAACATGGTTGTTTTGTAAAGATTGAAACCCTAAAATCAGAACTCTAAAGATGAAAGCCATAGGGAAAATAGATCAAACCCTAAAGAGTAAATCGGAGCTCGAATAAGTCCGATCCCCTAAACCATAATTGGAGATTGATCCATTGATCAATTAAAATCAAAGTCTTAATGATTTTGAATCTCAAATCAAATCCCCTTGATCAAAGATCAAAGTTTTTCGAAATCTCCTAAAAACCCAAATTTTGGAAAATCGGTTTTAAAATTTTGATTTAAACTTTGATTGTTTGATCACCTAGAGCTATTGATAAGATTGTTTAAATTCGAATCTAAATCACTCAAACTGAAACCCTAAAGTTTAAATCGGTTTTAAAATGTCTTTGTTTGATGATTGATGATCTGAGATGTTAGGATTGATAAATTGATTAATAGATCTAATCTCAAGATTCGAAATCCTTAAGGCCTTGAAACCCTTAATCTTGATTGATATTCCTAAAGGCCTTGAAACCTTAAATCTCTCATTACTTAAAACCTAAAAGATTGATTTAAAGAATTTACATATTGAATGAGAGTTAGGTTGCTAGATTATTTGATTGATATGGATCGTGTGGCATTGTGTTTTTGTTATCAATCATACTTAATGGCCGTGAGGCATAATGCATTGGTTCATACATGCGGCCTTGTGCCCTTGATTGAGATTAAAGCCGTAAGGCCTAAGCATCACAAAACATGAGCCGTGTAGCCTAAAGTATTATAGATAGACTTATGAAATCATATGCACTAATTATTTGAATTGGTTGCAAGAATTCTAAATCATGAATTTATTAATGATTTCAGATGTCGAGATTTGAGCCTTCGGATTATGCTGTCCTAGATATCTCTGGAGATAATTACCCAGAATGGGAAATGAACACTTCAATTGCCCTGAAGTCTAGAGGACTCGGGAAATGTATCATTGAAAGAAATGATGAAGTTGAAAGTGAAAAGCATAGAGCCATAACAATTATGCGCTATCATCTCACTGAGGAACTGAGAAATAAGTACGAAAGTATTGAGGATCCTTATGATCTTTGGATAAAACTAAAATCCATATACTCAATGGAATTATGGCGAAAGGCCATGAATGATTGGAAGATACTCAGGTTCCAAAATTTTAAATCCGTGGAAGAATACGATTCTGCTCTAATGAAAATCGCCCATAGTCTTGAACTATGTGATGAAGTGGTTACAGATAATGATCTACTGTATAAAACATATTCCACATTCAATCCAAAGATCGGTTGCTATCATATACAACTAAAGGTTTCACAACCTATAATGACCTATTGTCATACCTATTGGCAACTGAGCAAAGAAAGCAGAAAATTAAAGATACCATTGACAGATTTGAGAAACTTCAGAAAAGATGCATTGAGGAACAAAACAGTGATATGAGATATCCTGAGGCATTGGATCAGGATGAATCCAAGAAAGCCGTGTGGAGTAATATAGATTGTGAGGCCGGCTTATACATTGACTAAAAGAAAGATCTCGACATGATAATTTTATTTTAAGTCTATGATTTTGTGATTTGCTTTTGACCTACTTGATGATTCACGATTTTGTTTTTATATATTATCTTGCTTGGTCTTGCTTGATGATTCTTGATTAAATAACAAATAAAGCCTTAATAAAAGGATAATCAGTCCACTGATAGTTGATTTCATGCATGGTTTAACTTTACCTTGATTGTATAGGTTAACTAACTTTACATCCTGCAATCACATAAAATCAATTGTTGGGTGTAGACTAATGAGTCAGTTCACTGATAGATTGATTTCTCGCATAGATTTAACTTCATCTTGATTGTATAGGTTCAACTTTACCTTCCTACAATCACTTGAAATCAATTAATTGGTACTGACAATGGCAAAATACACAACATTATTCAGATCCATTGAGTTATAAAAAAAAAATTCAATGTTTTCTACATTGAAACAGTGAGCAAAGAAAATACGATTCCTTTCAGATTTTTGAAAAATCGCCTAAAAGCATTATGAATACTTATACCCATATTTTCTACTGATTTATTCTATGCTAAGGATCAGTATGAAAGAGGCATAAAGCCATGGTAACCAGTATGGTTCACCACGAAATAAACACTTATGGCATGACCAGATTAGTCATCTGGATCCAAAACATGATGAAAAATTAATTAAGGCACAAAAATGATCCCATAAAATCTCACAATGTGTTATAAGTACACAAAAGGAAAAATCACTAAAATAATTAAGGCTCCACTGTCCTAAGCACTACGAAATTATGAGTATGTTCATGAGGGGGAGAGAGGACTAAAACCCACAGTCCATGATCATATCATAAATTCAGATTTCATGGTTTACAACCATAATATACACGGCTGGAAAGCTTTAAAGCTCTCACTAATGGTACATCACCCACGTCCAGCCTAAAGCTTAAGGACATTAAGTATATGAATATTGATTTACATCAGGTCATACATGTAAGCATAGACATTCCCACCTCTGAATGATTAAGGGTCATAAACCAGACATTTACACAAACCATCTTAAGAAAATACGAATATTCCACCACATATATGTGTGCCATTTAAGATGGAACCTCAGATGAGGATTGGGAATATATATTAGATAAATAAGACTTCCTCCACGAAACTATAATGTATCTTGTGCCAAACATGGATGATTTAATCAAGTGGCCAAGAACACAGATTACAAAAGATAGTAATCTGATTATCCAACTTTGAAAGGAGAAAGTTATCAGGCTGATAAAGAGTAAAGAGTAAAAGAGAAATATAATGGTATCAACCATAGTTGTCTTGGCAAGATCCTCAGACCAAAGATTATGATCTAGACGTTCTAAAAGAATATGATCAAAAGATATAAAAGCTAGCAGAAATATATGCCAGACACACTGACCCGAAAAGAAAAAAATAACTATGTCATACCAGCTTAAGCACCACGAATTTGATGTCTAAGAGACACAATCAATTTGCTACAATGTCTATTAGAGATAGACAAATAAGTTCCAAATAATAAGGAACCTCGGAAAGTAATGAAAGGTGCTCAGAATCGTACAAATCCGAGTTCATAAGAGAAACCAGTTCAGACAGAGAAATAAGGTTGCGCAACCACACATCTAAGGTACCAGACCATGTAGTTTGGGACGCCAAACTGCAAGGTATAAAGGTCTTGGATAATAAGATCTCAAAATCTAATTAGATCATGTCTGGAACAGTATGAAACTGAAGATAAAGAGTGTTAACACCAAAATATGTATTTACATTCATAAGAGCTCATAAAAGATTGTAGTACTTGGGATTTGAAGGACATAACCTGAGGATCATGAACCCACATAGAGTACTCATAAAACCTATATAGGGACGTGGGGTGTTCAAAGAATTCAAAGTAATTATAAGACAGATGGGCGTAGTAACCATGTACATACAGAAAAGCCATCTAAGAAAGAAACAAGTGAATGGATCTTATGAGATAAGAAATTCCGTGAGATTAAAGGACATGACCACATGGTATAGTGTGTCCATGTTCCTTCTAAATAACGTTCAAGTATAGCTTGATTACACAAGGATACTCACAAGGACCAAGGAACAATTTATAAAGAGATATGCTCCTATATGGTGGATGTTACTACAGAAAATTAAGTTTGATTTTGTCTGGATATTTACTAAAGAAATAATGGTGTAGTAAGCAGCAAATGGATCACTGGATAAAGGTATCAACGTACCATAGAAATATGAGAAAGAAATTCTCATAGAACAAGCTTTGTTCCTAAGTTGTTTATGGATTGTAATATACAGCAGCTGTAAGTAATATGAAAGACTAAGTATTTACTTAGTGCAGTCAGTCCATACAGAAAATATTATAATTCTTTGTGATCATAATAAAGACCAACTGAGAGAAAATGTTTAATGGTTCAAAGGTTCAATGATACAAGTTATCGATTGATTAAACAGGCTATGTTTTACATATGGAAAGTCTGTAGAAAAATCATAGATGTGTGTGTGTGTGTCTGATTAAGTCAGCACGCCTAAGTGAGAACCATAAACTAGGATAGTGACCAGAAGGATGTCTGGTTGTGGCTTAATGATTATAAGCATTGCTAAAGCAAGAAAAGATCGATAACCATGTACAAAGGACATGAGTGTATGACTGCGAATTCATTGTGTGATGAGTTTCATTGCAGCAAATAATTATTGATGGTATGACCTTAGACACTCATGATTATGAACGAATATAGACAAGGTCTATAGCTCAACATGGATCGACAAAAGAAAATAAAGAATGATTGGTTACAATGGATAAAGCCATTGGCACATACGAAGAGATATAAGTCCGAATGAACGAAAGATATGAAGTAAAGTTGTTCGTATGTGTTCTGGGTCTATGACTCAATATATATTGAATGTCCACATTTTGGAAAGCCATATAACCAAAGAGAATCCGTGGGACATGAAAAAGGACCTGCAAGTAAAGTTTTATTGCAGATTATAAAGTCCATCCGAGCACCGTTTGAAGCATCATCAGTTCAACCAAGACATGGAGTGATCAGCAGCAAAGATGTACATCCTGACCACATCTTAATGGAGTTCCAAAAGACATACCAACGTCCAAGACTTACAAGTTCATTCAAGGAGAATCCAGCTGATCATCTTCACCAAGTCATAGGCAACTTCAACGTTCAAGAAGACTCGGATACCAGATGGGAATGCGTCTACTACAGTGATGCATTCATCAGGGGGAGTTCATGTGTTGTACTCTTTTTCCTGTCTTGTTTTCCCTTTTACCACATTGGGTTTTGGGTTTGTCAAGAGAGGTTTTAATGAGGCAACATCCAAAGCATGAATGAACCTTGACCGGATGTGTCGATCAAGGGGGAGTGTTATAAACCATTTAGTGATCGACCCATTTATCAGCCCGTGTAGCAAGACGGGCCAAGCCCATCCGCAGGATCATACTGGCGCCTATCTACTCTTGTGTTTATCTACATTATAGTTGGTGTTTATCTTACGTATTGCTAGTCATTATCTAGTTAAGGATAAGTACGATCTCATGTCGATCCAGTACTTAGACCGTCATTACCATATGTATATAAAGACCAGTTGGTCGACCTAATAATACACACAAGTTCCCCTCTTCATTCACAACAGTAACATGGTTCTAAACTTCTAGTTAATTAGATTTTCATTATTCTTCGATTAATTTAGGACGATTATTGTTACTCAACCTTAGTTTTATGGTTGTTGATTTTACTAGTGTTTGCATCTCTATTCAGCAAAACATGTTCACATTTCCAGGAAAAAAATAAATATTTGACTCCGGAAAAGATCTTCTCTCTAGTTCTTAAAGAAGGAGCGCACATGAGTTTTTGGAGTTAGTTGAGTCATCGGCTGTCTTTTGCTCTCGGTGTTAGCGTGCCCTCGAGGATACATCTCTATTGCCATTGGAAGAAATATTTAAATCACTTATATCTTTCACTAATCTTCATATTCCTCATATTCATTAAAACACCTACAATTACCAAATTAGCCTCAGGATAAAGAAAATAAAATAAATACAATTTAATGAAAGTTGAAAAAAAATGAAACCCGACCGTACAGCTCGATTGCGGTGAGGTTTCAACGATTGCGGTTCGAGGGGATTGCGTTTGGGAAAATGGAACCGGACCGTACGGCTCGATTGCTACTCTGGCCTCACTCCGGCTCAGTCCTTCGTCGTCTTCAGCTGCTGTGTAAAAGCCAATCATATCCCTTGTCCATCGCTGGTGTAACCTCCCTCCACCATAGAACATGTAGGTTTTAGGGTTCCAAAGCTCTTAAATGAGCTGAGAAACCAGATTGGAATGGATTTAGATGTTGCATCTTGGTATCCGAGTCTATTATGAGTTGAATTGAGTAGGAGAATGGTTGCATTGTTCGATTCTAGTGCGCTGAATGTAGATTCAAAATCAAAACGTGTACGACAGTAGAACTAGAAAAACTAGTATTACTGATGACTGTTGTAGAACTAGTAAAACTGGTATAACTTCGAATGTATAATGGATGGTATTGTATGCTTTTGGCATGCTACAATGAGCCACAACATCATACACTTCAGATGCGAAGGTGGAATGTATTGTTTAGTGTTGAAGCATGTTGTGGAGGAGATAAATCTTTCAATGGTAGAAGCACGCATATGCAAAAAGGTCGGGCTTGATGAATGTAATGTGAAGTTGAAATTGAGTTACATTCCACTGCTAGTTGGGAGTGGCGAGAAATTCGTCATTTGTGATGATGAGGATCTTTGTGGTTATCTTTTGTCTCTTGATAAAGACAACCGTAGGTGCATTTTGTTGGTGGAGGCAACAAAAGGTCAGAACTCTCAGAGCAACTTTCAAGAGCGGGCAAACGAAGTTTAAGAGCGGGGAAACAAAATTTTGTAGGTACGAACTATGAGGTATGCCATTCGAATGATGATGAAATCGGAGACAAAGCCATAACTTGATATGGTGGCAACAATCAAGTTGATAAACAACACGAGTAGAAGATTGTGGCGATTGAGGAGATGTTGGAAAAAAGTGATGAAAAAGTAAATGTGGATGAAAATGTTGATGCCAACTCAAAGGCACACCACAACTACTCAAAGGCACACCAAAACTAGTTGCATCTCTATTGCATGATGATTATCCAGGGCGATGGAACCTCTTGTTTTTATTGAAAATTTTTACTCTGTTTATTGAAAAACTTTGTACAAATATGGTGAGCTGTGTTTTTGTTTGTGTAATACTAGTATGACTTTCTGAAGTTGACTTTGAAAATCGAAATGTTTGAATTTGACTTTGCTTTATCTGTATTTTAGTACCATATAAATTTTTTTTGCAGACTTTTGAATTTGAAATACCATATAAATTTGCTTGGACCAAACAATTTGCTTGGACCAAACAATATTAGTTCTAAGGTTATAGTTACAATAGTATAACTGAGATTATAGTTACAAACTAGTTCAAAGAATAAAAAAAATTAAAGATAGATACAAATAGTAGTTTCAAGAATCAAAAAAATTTAAAGATAGATATAGATACTAGTTCTAAGAATCAAAAAAAATTAAAATAGAAACATATACTAGTTCTAAGTATCAAAAGATTAAATTGAAAATTTGTGAGTTATCAATAATTATCGGTGGTATGAACAAAAATAGAGAAAAGGAAAAAAACTAAATTCATTTGTATATAGTATGATTTTGACTTTGAATTTGACTGTTTTATTTGTGCAACTATGGAGAACTGTTTTTTTGTTTGTGTATTACTAGTATGACTTTCTGAATTTGAATTTGGAAATCAAAATGTTCGAAATTGGAAGTCAGAATAAGAAATATAATCTTTAGTAGTCGAAAAAATGTTATATTCAACAAAAAAAATGTTATACTCTACAATCAAAAGAACAACCCATCACACTACATACACTTTCATAGTCATTTTGTTAAATATGTAATTACTAATCATTTCGCTTTAAAACTTGTATAGACACTTTTATTACGTAAATCACCAATAATCATATTTTGGAATCTTATATTTTATTGTACAACTAAAGAAGTAGAATATAATTACATATAATACTAAAATAATTGAAAATCACCGAAAGTACAACTATTTTGATATTTTGTACAACTACTATCCTGGGGAGAACTAATTGTATATATTAGGCGGGTATTTAAAAATAATTCAAAATTTTGGCGGACTTTCTAAAATTTCATGAGTCAAGGCGGGATTTTCGAGGGGAAAAAATAGATTCTCATTTCCCACTTACCACTGTCAAGTCCTCTCTCTTGTCTCCCTCTCTCTCTCATCTTTACTCTCTATTCTATCATCTCGTCTCTCTCCCTCTCATTCATCACACATTTCTCATCTCTCTATTACCTTTCTCTCTCATCTATCTCTCGCAAATTCCTCAATTTCTCTCAATTCCGAACAGGAAATTGATCCATGGGTTGAGAAACAGGAAAGGAAAGAGATGATGAAGATGAAGAAACACTGCGACATGCTTCAGTTTATTTGAGATGCTGAGCACGGGAATCCATCTTCGTGCCCATCTGAGGGACGAATCGTCGACAAGTTTTTTACTAATCCAACAGATAAGGATTTTCTACCAGGCCGAAGGTACTTCACTTGCAACGCGTACAAGGTAATTTACATTTTCTCTACTTGCTTAACTTACTGCAATATGTCAAACTGAGTGCAACTATGTGAAACTTGCAGAATGATGGGCTCCACTTCCGTCAACCATGGGTTCTCGGAGTTCAGGAAGAGGTTCGCTCCTTCAGGTAGGAGGTGGACGAAATGGCTGCAGAGATTGCTCAGCTTAAGGAGCTTTTTACCCGTAAATGAGAAGCCGTATGTTGTTTGGATGTGTGTCTTTTGTTTATGCATTAAGCCTTATGTTGTTTGGATGTTTGTCTTTTGTTTCTGCAATAAGCCTTATGTTGTTTTGTTTGGATGTGATGTTGTATTAAGAGTTGCGGAATTGTGTTAAGACTTCTAGAATTAATGTGATGTTGTGTTAAGACTAATTAATGTGATGTTGTGTTAAGACTACTAGTTTTCCGTAGTAATACCACAGTTTTCCGTAGTAATACCATATGGAAATGTTTCAAAACGATCCAAAACACTTAAACATATCATACATAGCTACCAAAACACTTAAAACATATCATATCATACATAGGTTCTGGAACAAAACACGTAAAACATAACATATCATACATAGGTTTTGGAACAAAACACTTAAACTTAAAGTAGATTCCAAGTTTTACGCAGTTTTCCGAAGCATACAACACAATAAAGTAGCTAAACGCATTACTCCAAATTCATCCAAGTTTTAAGTAGTTTTAACTCTTTTCCTTCCCTTCCTCGTGATACGATCCGGAGGTATGATCTTCACCTCCTTGATATGACCTGGTACATTCCAAGAAGACATGTCGGGCACAACATAAAGTGTCATGTCATACGCCAAAGCCCACAGTTCCGTCCAGTAGTATTTTGAGCACAGCTCATGGATATTAAGGCGGCTGCCATCAACGTTTGTAGTGAAATAGATGTAAGCTGCCATTCCGTGCAGACAAGGAAACTTTTCATAATCCCACACCTTGCAAGTACAATATTTTCCAACCAAGCTCGCCCAAAACATATTTCTTGCAATGTCAGTGATCTCGTACTTAAGCTCATAACTATTAAGCTCCCGTACAGATAGCTGTTGTGCAACAACCCATAGATTGTGCAAGTAGTTCTCAACCACAGGCACCAGTCTTGTATCGATTAATCTACAAACAGCATCCTTCCATTGAGTGAACCAATCAGAAAATTTCCTGACGATACAATCCAACATTGGTATTAAGGCCCACCTCGTTGCCTCTTTAAACACGCTCTTCATTGATTCCACACTGCTGCTTGTATCGAAGTTGTACATGTCACGTGGGAAAAAAGACCTTGCCCATTTGTCCTTTTCAGTATGTTCCACCACATACTTGTACACAGCAGAATATCTTTTCTTAAATGAGTCGTAAGCAGAGTTGAAGTCACCCACCGTGTAATATATGCCCAACTCCATAAATCTATGCCCGACTATATTCTTGTTGACGTTACAAGCATGTCATTTCACTTTTTTCCTTCAAATGCCATAAACAATGCCCATGGTGAGCCTGCGGAAACACGTTTCCTTTAGCGAAGATCAAGCTCTGATTTTTTTCACTCATGAAAACCAGTTCAGACGAGTCTCGTATAACACTTTTAAGCATCTCGAAAAACCAAGTCAAACTAGCAAGATTCTCACCATCTAGTACTGCAAACGCAAGTGGATAACTATGACCATTAGGATCTTGAGCTTTCGCGAAAACTATAACACCACCATATCTATTCTTCAGCCATGTCGCATCCACAGCCATCAATTTCCTCATAAATGCAAACCCTTCAATGCAAGCTCCCAAAGCTATGAAGAGGTACTTGAATTTACTTGCATCATCCAATTTCACACAGGTTTTTGTTTCCGGATTCACTTGCTCTAACATGTACAAATAGCTATACATCATTTTGTAGCTCTCTTCCGGACTACCAGGTATATCACTGACGTGATTGCTCATTGTATCCTGCCAAAAAAAGAACAAACACAAGAAACTGACAACAGTTATCCAAAGTTATCAACAGTTCTATCCGTTGTTCCGAATTATACAGTTATACTACAATTATCATGAACAAGATCGATCTAGGTCCAATGAGAAGTTGCATGTACATTCTCCAATTCTACTGCATATACATTCTCATTCCACCATTGGAATGCATTATATACCAATGTATTTCAATTGCAAATCCATTAAAACATACTTCCAAAAGAAAGCTCAAGACGGAGACCACAACTTACGGATACGAAATGTTTGACGTCAGGTGATTGGTCTACGCAGACAACGGCGGCGGCGGTAGAGAAGCTGCGGGAGAGAGGAGTGGAGGTGGAGCTGAGTTGCGGGAGAGCCGAAGGAGGAGGAATCGCCTTAGCCTCTTCTTTTAGTTTCGCGAGAGAGATGAGAGAAGTGAGGCTCATGAGAGGATGAGCGATTAAAGGAGGGAGGGAGGAGCGATTAGAAATCGCATTTGATTTTAGGGTTTGGTTGGTTTTTTCGGTTTATCCACTTAGATCCGACGGGTTATTAGATGGGTGGGTTTGACCCTGGTTTTCTTTGTAATTATCGACACTTACCCTGGCTTTATCGTATTTCATTCATTTTCGATTTAAAAATAAATGTTAACTGAAATAGAAGTTATAACGAGGACATCCTGGCTTTAAAAAAATGAACGAGGGGCGCTACAGACGATTTCTCTTGGTCCTCATCTATCCCAATGTCAGGGAGAAGTCACTTGATTATCCCCTTCAGGATGAGTCCTTTTTTTCCTTTGCATGTACTTCATTCATCACTGTCTCAACAACTTCCAATCAACCGGCACTTCTCTAAATAATGGTCGGCCTAGTTTGTGTCGGAGGTCATGTTCTCGGATGCAGCTAGCTGTCCGTGAAGGTGCACTTAAGAGGTCTTTGCAAGCTGTTCTTGGCAAACCTTATCCTTAAGAATTGTTCATCGAGCAAAGCTAATATCTACCGGACTCGGTTCTCGTTATAACTGCATATTCGATTTTGCGGACTTTGTTGTTTCTTCTGCTTATTAGTTGTTGTAGTTTGTTCCTATGTAGCTTGGCTTGCCTCTAACCTTAGTTTTCATTTATGTTGTTATGCTTCTTGTGTTTTTATGTATTTCAGTCAAAAATTAAAAGTTTGTAATGAATTTTAACATTTTTACCAAAAAAAATTAAATGTGATAAAACTAAAAACATAGTTCCCTTACAATAAATAAAATAATGTTTATTTATTAAGTGAGTAATTAGAGAGAGATGCATCAGCCTCTCGAAACTTAGAAAAACCGTAGTCTTTTTCAATTTTCTCCCGCACAAATCTAAAAGCTAAGGTGGGTCGATGGCTTTTCTAACACTAACACACTAGGTAAAGACCCGAGCCAAGCACGGGGTGAGTTAAGATGACAATAATATTTGTTGATTATAAACATTAGTGTGATGCCAGCATTAATTATGTAAAGCTTATTTGATGAAACTTACAATGGTTAAGCTACAAATAATTTACATCGTTAATTGAAGTTTATTTGATGGACCATCGTTATGACTTAGCAACTAATAGGAAACGTCCATAAATTGGTATTCGAGTTTTAAAACAATTTTATAAAATCCATGAACTCCAAACAGTGTATATATTCCAGGGCACACAACTTTTTTTTTGTAAGCCTAAATATGTAGTACAAACTTTTTCAAAATAATTACATTTACTACACATTTTATATAACATATTTTCCAGCATGTTCTTTATATAAATTATAGAACATACTATATTTTTTTATAGAACATGCTATATTAAATTAATGGCTGCTATAAAGTATAATGGTTTATGAAATCTTTCGTGTTGGAGGGAATGATGAATCCTTCAACCTTGTTTATATAGAATGTCGAAAGGAAACTAATAATAAATACGAAAATATATTACAAATCAATATCTTGGATGAATATAGGGAACTAATAATAACTATGCATTAACCTATCTACCTTATTTGTTTAATCACAACACTAAAATTGATGCCACTACTATATTCTGGCCAGAAACACAAAATATCACTGACTAATATGGTGTTTTGGCTTGGTCAGAAAGTTTACAATAAATACCATTAAGTAACCGGATTTATTAGCAATTATTTGGCAATATAGGGTCTGATTGGTAATGGATGTAGCTTTAAAATTTTTGCTTTAAAAAAAATCTGTAAACTTTTTGCTGTGGCTTTAGATTTTATTGCTGCAGAATTTTATGGAAAGCACAAAAAAATTGCTTTGGATATTTGGCTCTGCAGAGCACTTGTACAGCTGTAGGTTATTTCAAAAGCTGTGGTTTCAAAAAAAATTTAAAGATTGATTGCTCTGAATTTGATGCTTTAAAAATAAATAGGGCTGTGGACAGCACCTACATCAACTACCAATCACCCGCATAGTTGGAGCAAATCGAGCAGATTTACCTTTTTCACAAGTTTTTTTCCAAAACAAATAAGTATGTTGTCTGAGGTTATAAATAGTAAAGTAAGAAAATGTCATGAACAAAATGTTAGTTTGTTCGAGAACCTGTAAATTCAGTTTAGACTTGTAGAATTAATGGTAACATGCTTGGACAATGGAATGTTAGTTTTTATAACCATTGATATTTTGATTCGAAACAAATGTGTTTGTTGTGGACCGTATATTTGTTCATGACAATAGGTTTTAAAACAACAGGAACCATTGTTTTAAGTCTAATAGACATAGTCAAGCTTGAATTTATTCCAGGATAATACGTGATAATAATTTTATAGGTTCATGTACCAAAATATCAGTTTGTCTCTAATAATGCCATACTTGTCATGAACAGAATGAACAGAAGGACAAAAGGTACTTACAAAACATACTAATACGGTCGTGAAATATACATACTAATACGGTCGTGTTTATTTCGTATGCGAAGATGAAGAAGTCACGATTTTTTTCAGCCAACGATTTAAATTGTACATAAATTTGATTGATAAAACCGGTTAAAACAATTGACAATGTCGACCAGTTATTGTATTACGAACCAGGTAAAATCGTATGACAAATATCTTTAATCTATTTATTATTCAATATATGTCTTAATATATGTATAATAGGTACCAATGACAATACTGGTAAATATTCTACTAATTTAAGGACTATTAGATTAGTTGGCTGAGAAGAGTTGTGAGGTTGCCACATAGGCTATAATGACAAAGTTGTTATTAATTTACCAAAGGAAGATTATTTTTTAAAAATGCTTCTTGATTAATAAGTAAGGGATGTTTACATTTAATCAAATGCATATACATCAATATAAAGCAGCAACTCATATACTTGTAAGTTCATCCCACGGGCGTACCATGTCTTGTGTAAATCGAGCAAAGCTAGATAAAAAAATTACGTCCCTTCCCGCTAAACTCACACCGCACCATTTATGATGTTAATCAGCACATATAGTTTTACAGGTTTAGACATACTGAATTTGAGAATAGCTAGGTAGAGACCGAGGATATTTTCTTATGCTCAAAACTAGTTAATTCGATTCAGGTTACAAAAATTACGGTCACCCAGCTTCCTCAAGAAACAACCTCATCGAGATCTAAACCAGTCGAATCAATATGTAAATACTACCAACATCCAGAACAGAAACAAAAAAACTTACAGGACTAAAAAAACAGACAGACTACATTGGTTTATAAATCACATTTTTTTTATTAAAAAGTAAGGAGAATGGATCAGAACATTGGCTTGATTTCCTCTGATGAGAGCAAATAATAATCGCTTAGCATAATCAGATTCGATCATTTGGGGAAATTGTCATCACCTCCATATCTCCTTTAACAATAGCGGACCAATACCATATGTTTTTGATTTATCTAGCACATCCTAGAAATTTTTCAGCTCAACATAAGCTCCAACAAGCCTACGACGATAAATATCACATATTAGTAAAAAACAAAACTATAAAAAAATTAAGGAGAATGGATCAGAACATTGGCTTGATTTCCTCTGATGAGAGCAAATAATAATCGCTTAGTATAATCAGATTCGATCATTTGGGGAAATTGTCATCACCTCCATATCTCCATTAGTAAATAATAAATAAAAGTTTATCAAACAAAAACAAATAAATCAACTGTATGTAAAAAAAAGGAGAAGGATCAGAAAATAGGCTTGACTTCCTCTGATGGGAGGAAATATAAATCGCTCAGTATAATCAGATTCGATCATCTGGGGAAATTGTCATCACCTCCAATTCTCCATGTTTAAAATTGTATATTAAGATCTAAGGAAACCAACTTAAGAATACTAACAAACAAATCAATAAATCTAATGTAATTCAAATAAAAAATAAAAAGGAGAAGGATCAGACTAATTGGCTTGACTTTCCTCTGATGAGAGGAAAATTCTATTCGCTCAGTATAATCAGATTCGATCATCTGGGGAAATTGTCATCACCTCCATATTCTCCCTTTTAATCTTTCATCAACAAACCTAACAACAACAAAAATCTACTTTCAGACAAGACATTCCAGATCTTAGGCTGTCTACTAGATAAAATAAGTTTCAGACAAGATTTTCCCTAGACTGCGAACTCGTGATGATTGATAATACACAGAGGTATTTACATTTAATATCAAAACAAATAGAAGAAATAGGAACCTACTATTGCGTCAACTCATACACAACGAACATGAACAAGAACGGTGGTAATCAGTTAAAGTGACGCGAGCAAGAAACACTAAAAAACTAGAGATCAGAGAAGCAGATCTAAGCAAGGTTCAAGGGTATGAGAAGTCGACGGCTGGTTTTTGTGAGAGCTTGAGGTTTTAGTCAAAGGTTATTTATACTGCCAATGAGATGTGGCTGATGCCGTAAAACCCTAACGCGCGTGTTATTTACGTGACTCGTACTTTAAGTAAATTTCTCTTTGGTCCTCATACTTTGTAAAGTTTTACGGACAGAGAGGCAAATACTTTTAAATGTTTTTTTTTTCAGACCTTCCTTTTTCTGTTTTTTAGTTGCTTTCTTTTTATGTTTTTACTTTTTATAAGTTCTTGGAAAACAAAGTATACATATACAGCTAGATTATGAGAATTCCACAAACAACATAATGGATTAGGCATGATAGTTTTTCTCTCCCCCAATAATATTTTACTTATGACAATGAAAATCAATCAACATTTCAATATATAGTACAGTCTCTTCTTTTTAGATAGTATTGGATAAACAAAATTAATAAAATCAGAAAATAATTGTAAGACACTTGTAATAATGTTTTGCAGCTAAACCAATCTGATTCAATTTCATCTTGGCAACATTTTCAGCCTTCTGGAACCAGGAATCCTTGCCTTCTTCTTCCGTAAACAATCTTCTCTCTTCATTTCCTCCGACAAGATTAATGTGAACTTTCAAAATCTGCGACGGTACGACTCGATGATATAAAACTTGAGTTGTTTGACGTGTGCAAATGAGCATTTTATGGTCTACTCTAGTCTCTTCTTCGATCATTCCGGATCCTGAAGAGTTTAGAGTTATGTTTGACTTGTCAGTGTCTTCTACTCGGTCCTCAAACGAGAAAAACTCATCAATCTCTATGTTGTTGAGTGTACTGGTCCCAGATCTGCCTGTAGTAGTAAAATAAATATTAGAATTACTCACACATTTATACATGGTCTCGTTTCTGTACTTAGAGTTCTTATATCATACCCACCAAAATATTCAATATCTTGATCATTCTCCTCAAAGCTTGGCAAAACCTCTACGTCTTCTGCGAAACTCTGCTAGGAATACATATATTAAAGCGGACGTCCATGCTAAGGTTTAGACTTTAGAGCATATAATATAAATGACTAATTTACATTACTGGCTATGAGATATGATGTTAATTACCTGATTTAAAGACCCGTTAGACATGTTCATCCATGTCGAGTGTCCAGCACTGTGCAATTGTTCTTCGAGATTTCCAATGTGTATTAAATGATCATCAACGTTGCTGTTATATAGCTGGTTGCGGTTACTTGCAACGAAAGCAAAGTCATCGAAACCACATTGACCGCTGTTTTGATTCATTCCATTGGAGAAAATGCTGGTCTGAACCGGCGTGTTTTCTACTTGCAACGGTGGCAATGACATTTGATGCTGCAACATTCCACGTTCAGTTTCTGTATACACCTATTATACACAACATGTTAAGATAAGGAGCTGATCATTCCATATAAGCTTTAGAATTATACTCCAAAAAATCATTAACAAATATAATTTAAAAATCATTCAACCAATTAAAAAAATGACTGCAAAATATAATTGGTTACACAATTTTCAATAAAATTAAAAATAATATAAATATATCAAAACTTTATCTATTTTGAAACAACAAACATCTTCTAAAACAACTAATTAGTTACACAGTTTTCAGTAAAATTTAAAATAATATAAATATATCAAAATTTCATCTATTTTGAAACAACAAACATTTTCTAAAACATCAACTATTATAAAATAGAGAGAGTATTAACTAAGGCCAAGCCCGACTCAAAAAGTAGGGCCTTGTGCCATATTATTTTGTTTTCGTTTTTAGACAATAACCAATTTTAAAATTGGACCCTTGCTATACAAAAACTTAAAAAGTTAGAGCTAGTAAAGAAAATCTGATAAAAAATGTGGGATCCTGACACTACCCTAGAGCCGGCACTGACTAAGGTTACCTTAGATTGATTGAGGTATGGTCCATAAGGAGATTCGTAATTTGAAAAGCTTGGAGTCATGTTTTGTGACAAGTATTGCGACCGGTCATCATGATCACCGAATGCGTTTCCAAATATCGGTTGGGTCTCCGTAACGTTATTGTAAGGTAGAACTTGATGTGTATTTGAACTTATTTCAAGATCCGAACCAACGTCAAAACTTGAGCTACGACTTATATTCGAACTCGTGTGGGCGTAAGGCTGATGATGCTGCTGATGTTGATCTCTTGGTTTCCCTTCGATTATTATCTTCTTGAAAACGCGGCAAAGTGCATATGCATCCTGAAATTATTAACATCATCAACTAAAGTTTAGTTTCAAACGGTCTTGTCTAATAAATAATAATAAAGTACAAATATATATACTTTAAGAGCAAGTTAACTGATTGGTTGGGTTAGCTAGTCAACCTGCATGCCGAACGCAGTAGGTTCGCATTCGGTTTCATCGAGGCGATATTCATGCATGACCCAACCAGTTCTAATACCGTGTGGGGCGCGTCCACGATAATAAACTAGGGTTTTCTTGGTTCCTATGGCTCGATCTCTCAGACTCACCCGCCGGTCTTTGCCGGTGGCTTTCCAGTAACCGCCTTTTGTTGCTCGGTTTGTTCTTGAACCATTGGGGTACTTTCTGTCCCGTGGACTGAAGAAGTACCATTCTTGGTCTTTGCTCGGAAGCAACGACTTCCCTGCCAATTTTTATCGGTGATTAGTTTCTGACGACAACAATGATTATATATGTTATACAAGTTTGGATAATCCATCTGAAATTAAAGATTTACAGTTTCCAAAGATACAAACCCTAAAGTACACACACAAATAAAGGCAAACTCATAAAAGGCTTGGTGGTCCATGAGAGTTTCTTTTTTGACCAAAAGGAGTCCAACAATTCGGTTGCGTCTGGTCTAGTCTATACTACTGTAATACATTATATATATAATATATTAATTGCTAACATTTATTTGTTTGCATCTAAGCTTAGTATATTTTTAGATAAGCCAAACCGGCAGATTCAATCCAAACTGATCTTAAAATGATAAAATTAAAATCAATGATGTCATCTGTAGTTTTGTTATTAACAACCCCTGGGATAAGTTTGAAGATGTGTAGAATCGGATATGAATCGGGATGGAAACTAAAACCAGAACCTATATATGTATATAGTAAAATTCATTTCATTTCATTTCACTCACTATTTTTTTTTTTTTTTTTGAAACAACACTCATGACTATTCTTCTACCTGAAAAATAAACGAACAAAAACTCCGATGGAACACCTGTTACTCTATTAGTTGCAAAAGGAATTGCCAAGTGCACTAGATCTTAGTTTGAAATTGATGTTAGTTTAGCATCAACTTTTATAAATAGCATATTTACAACGAGATGTAAATAGATTATAGATGTATATGCTTTGATCAAGGTTAACGTATATATTATGGGTTTTCTTGTCATCGTGATATTCTTATTCTTTTCTTCACTCTATGTCATAAATCTACGTTAAACCCTATTAAGCTCTTAAGCTAGTCAGCTAGAAAAGGATCTTGTACCAAATCATATACTGATAGATTGATTTGTGATTAGTCACTAATGTTCTAATAATTTATTACCTGGCAAGTCCCATGGTTCGCACTTGTAGAGGTCTACTTCAGGGATAATTTCCAGCTCTATCTCTCGACCGTTGATCTTTCTTTTGAGATAGTATGTGATTAGTTCCTCGTCCGTTGGATGGAACCTAAAACCAGGAGGCAACGAGACCGGAGCCATGTATAAACTCTTCGACGATATTGAAACCTGGATTCAATATCGGTTTATGTAGTGTGCGACAAGACTTAACGAACGGTCTTGTTAGGGAACAAAAGACCGATCGTATTATACGTATATAGGAAAGGTATAACTGAGTAAGAGATACTAGAGAGGTGGAGAGAAATAATACGAAAGACTCAAGAGAAAGAAGAAAGAGAGAGAAAACAAATGTTTTGTGTTATGAGGGCTTGAACGGTGTAGGTTTATAAATAAAGAGGAGAAAGACAGATTTTCTTATAAAATGGCTGAAAACTAAATAATCAAAGGGAGAGGATGTCACCTTTGGAATGAAATAACAATATAAAATTATAAAGAAAATACCCAATTGGTCCCATCTTTTTCTTGATCTCTTTTTGTTTTCTCTTACACAGATTCTGATTCTCACCATCGTTATCTTCAAGTTTGATAGATAGGTTTAAATATTACTAAGAAAGCTTTTGTTATTTATTCACAGTAGACCGGTCCATACATTACATAAAGAAATTAAACTGCGAATGAAAATTTAAATAAATGATTCATTCATTATAATTTTTGTGGATTTTGAACATATTTTCCATGCTACGTGGTTCTGGGATACTTGTTAACTTTCAAATACATGGTTTCTGTATAAAACTATACAAAAACATATGTCACAATTAAAATCGGCATAATGCAAAAATGTATTTCTTCATCTAAGAGGTCTCCTAAAGTATTCCATCCTTCCCCAAGTGTTGTCGGTTTGGAATGTTCCACGTGGCAGGACATCATTGGGTGCATGGGGAAACGAATATTGGGTTAACCAATAGAAACTGGTTTCAGATCTTTATGTTTTGCGGCGCTTCTAACTGAAATAAACTGCCTCATTTGTAATATCCCACTTGCGAATCCTTTAGTCACTTCGTGATTGCCGCTGATCAATATACAATCCCAATCTCAGCTATTCTTTTAATTACCGATCCCGAACCGAATCCTTAGCTAATCCCAGAGTAGAGCAACATCTCTTGTGAACTAGTTTTAAAAAATCATGTATTAGTTAGTTCAGTTTATGTTCGTTTCGTACTTCGCAGAGAACATGTTGCACTACTTGTCCATTCACAGGTGACATAAGCATGTATGTATACAAACACATCGCAATTTATAGCTTTTTAAAACGTGAAATTTGTAGATAACTTAGCTCTGATTTTACATCATCGATCGGTTGAAGTATGATCATTAATTATAGAGTAATTATATTGGTTATTAGTGTCTAGTTATAAGGCCATTCTCGAGAAATTAAATCTCCCGTGACTACAAAATAAATCAAGTTTGGCATATTCTCATTGCCCCGTCATCAGATCATCGGTCATACGATAAATTTTCTTCTCATTCACTCATTTGCTACTTGCAAGTTACAACGCCTTCCTCATCATTTTCCACTAATTCTTTATTTTTCAAATTTTTATTGTTACTCCCTGATAGATGCACGTATGCGATATCATAAGTTATTTTGCGTATTTCTAGTTTTGAAAACTTCACATGTCCTTTAGTGTCCACACTACTATGACATTATGAACCACACCAAATGATAACGAGACGCAAACTCGTTCGTTCATGAGCATGTAACATCTAAACCAGAATGAAACACATGATACTGATATATACAAACGCAGAAACGCTCATATATGGAGTGTGAATATTTTACACATCATATATAAAATTTGAAAGGTAAAGAGAATAACAAGTTGGGGGCTCCACATGGTAGATCATGTGGGTCCAGCTTGTGATCATGTGAAGAAATCCCTTGAGGCATTGATGGGCCAACCCCAGCATCGCTTATCAGCTTTTCTCATCATCATAATCAACTTTTATGTCATTCTTCAGATTCCTTATTCTAGATCTATATCCAATTAAACATTAATATAATATTAACATTAGCATACAAGTTTAACACACACACATATAATAACAAATTGTTCATACCCTTCTTTACACTTTTCCCTCACATGAATCCATCTTTTTGTTCTTTACTTATTCATTTTTGGATTTTACTTGTTCAATTACAGATATTTTTTAATAGTACTCGTATAGTATATAATAAGCATGAATGTATATTAAATTCCCAAGTTGAGATCATGAATTATTTACAATAGTTATTATCAAAAAAGAAATTCATTTGGAAGCAAACAGAAATTATGCATAACAAAAGAATTATCATTACACTGATACGCGTATATTAGACAGACTATTAGTAGAATCCTTGAATAAGAAATGTATTTTGAACAAAAAAAAATACCAAACAAAGTGTAAATTTTACATAAAACTCTGAAGTCTCTGATTGGAAAAAGCGACACAATCCTGGTCAAAATTTGGCTGGGCCGGTTCGCTACTTTTGACTTTAGAGCAGTTTTTATCGGGTTTTTGTCTGGGCTAATAACCAGTTAACCACCTCTGCTTTTTAAACTGCAAACCAAACCGGAAAGACATTCGCGTAACGGTTCAACCGGGTTCACCATGAAACGACGCCGTCTTCACAACACAAAAACCTCGCAAAACCTCTTTCATTCCCGTCTCTTCCAGAACACTAACCACCACAACCATGGCCGACGGCGAAATTCAATTCCTACGCGGTTACGAGCTCCGTCTCCTCCGATGCACCGTATCTATCCCCTCCTCGGATTCTCCTCCCGAGATCCATTTGCTCGACGAATCCCAATCCGAAACCCATCCACACGACTCTCTTATAAAGTCTCTCTTGTCCTTGATCGAAGCTGGAGACTACCTCGGAGCTCTGGCCTCGGACGCTGCTAGGGTAATACTCGGCGACGCCGAGCTGGAACTAGTTGACTCGGTTGAATCGGCGGAACGAGTTTACTCCGAGGTTCTCGACAAGGTCGAGTCCTTCGTGGTGAACGATTCGTCGGATGAAATCGATAAGGCTCGCCGTGCTGTTGTGGTGATGTGCTTAGCAATCTCGTCTGCGTTTTGGTTCACTCGCTGTAATTTGACGGGGTAAGTTCATCAACTTCAAAAGTTGAGTCTTTATTGTAGAAAAAGTGGATTTTTTCTCATTAAATGTTCTAAAAGTTGAGTTTTTTTTTTTTAATTTTAATTTCGGTTATTACAAAACTCCAACGAGCTGTTTGGTTGTGTTTTCTGATCTGTTAGGCCGACAGATGGATCAGTGAAATGTTCGTTGCCGTTTAAAGTATCAGAAAGTAAGGAGTTAGTTGAATGGGAGAACTGGGCAAAGATTCAGCTCATGTCTGCTGGCTCTGACTTGCTTGGGAAGTTTTCAAATCTTCAGGTACTATCTTCCTTCTGCTTCAGCTCATGTCTGCAGGCTCTGAGCATTCATATTTTGTATGTCCTGAGATTTAAGGGCTATAGGCATTTTATATAAATTTTTACTTTTTTACAAATTTGGGAGCTTATATACATACAAGTTTTTCTCAAAATTTTGGGGGCTGTAGACCAATGCTTTACTAGCCTCTGCTCGGGACCGGCCCTGGTCAGTAGCCAAATAAAGTATGTGTGCATATATAACCACATAAGTTTTGTTACTCTTCTATTTGTTTGTTGTGAACTCTGCTTAACCCAATCCTACTTTCTTTTCCTGCAGCACTTAGTTTTTGCTAGGATGCTTCTGTTGAAGTTGAAAGATTTGCTGTTCGAGACAACTGCAACCCAAACATTTGAACTAAGGAGTGTTTCATGGTGGCTTGTCAGAGTTCTACTTATTCATCAGAGAGTTCTACACGAGCGATCTTCATCTTTGTTTGAGATGTTGCAAGTCTATATGGCTGAAGCTCTTGACCATTTTGGAGCCTTGGAGAAAGTTGAAAGCTATTGGTCTACCATGTTGCTACAAGGCGAAGTTTCATCCTTAACCTCAACCATACATCTGGAAGCATGTGTGCTGCAGTATATTTATGGACGGATTGATCCCTGTCGGTAAGTTATCATTGAGACACCATCGTCTTTACCTACTTCGTACATGTTTATAGCTTCTTATAAGATGTTTGTGACATATATATATATATATAGCTCCAAAATTGAGTTTGTAATTTGGCGTTGCTGATCTAATTACGATACTTTGTGATCTTTTATCTACTATACTGCTATAGTATATTGGTCTTGAGTTGGAGTACAATTTTTCAGGTTACAGCTTGAATCTGCTAAAGCAGCATCAAACCTCGAGTTCTCTGTTAGTGGGGCTTTTGGATTTCGTACGATTCACCAAGTAAGCTATGATATATCTATATGTTTGTTATATTTATTCGTGTTTTGTTATTCTAAGTATCTCTGATCTTGTTATAGGTCGACCCAAAGGCACAAATGGTATTGATAGCCAAAACTAGTTCATCCAATGGGGACGTGATGTTGGCCTCTAGTAAAGCTGATGTTGGACCTTATGAGGCTTGGGGAGTTGAAGCACCTGAAGTATACATGACTCCCAAACTAGTGAACGACGAGAGTGAATCTGGCAAAGATTCTGCGACCTTAAAACCAGTCGAACAGGCAATGATTTTGGCTCAGTGCCTTTTAATTGAACGAGGTAGTCGGCACAATGAGATGCAAAGTAAGTAACTCCAAATTCAAGTGTATTTGAAACGTTTAATGTTAGTGTTCTCTGTTCTGTAATAAGCTTTGATGCAAAGATGGAAAGACCAATACTAACAATTCTGAGTAGTAAATTAACCTACCATACATCAGTTGTGACTGCAATTCAAAATGCCTGATTAGTTTCCTAAGGTCTGCTCTTGCTTCTGTTTCACTTGTGCTGAACTGTATTGAACTCTGCCCTTTAGTTTTATTTGTATATTGTAATAACTTTTTTCTCGTGCAGGATGGGATATGGCTCCATATATTGAGGCGATTGATTCTCAAAAGTCATCATATTTTGTTGTAAGCTACAATTTTCTTCAGTTATTTGATCGTCTCAAGTGAATAGTTATAAAATAAGGAGCTATTGGCTTTTCATTTCGTCATAACCTATGCAAGTGAAACAAACTGACTGACTTTTGTTTCTTCGGACATGGTATTAGCTACGGCGTTTCTGTGACTTACTACGTGTCCGGTGGGAATCAACTCGGGGTCGTACAAAGGGACGCGCCCTGGAGATGATGGGTAAACTGGTATGTATGAACTGTGTACATGATCATAATCAAATTGGTTTTTTTTCCCTCTTTTGCATTGGACTTCTCCCGTGCTGAAACACTCATTTGTTAGCGTCATTTCAATCTGTCCATTATTAGGTTGAAGCTATCAACAAGAGCGATCCTGGAGCATCACAAAGAATCCCTTTATGCTACGCAGTCCATCTCCCCACCATTCCTGCTTTAAGAAAGTAAGTTAAATTTTTATGTGCGTGTTCAAATATCCATTTTGGATTTCCTTCTGTCTTATGCATTGTACCGTTTTGATTCTATGAACAGGGAATACGGTGAGCTACTGGTGAGTTGCGGTTTGGTTGGGGAAGCAATCACAATATTTGAGAGCCTGGAGTTGTGGGACAATCTAATTAACTGCTACTGGTAAACTAAAAGTTTGAATCTTCATTTTTCCCATCCTTTCATGACTTGAATGTTTTGTTCTCGAATCTTATTACATGATGTGAAACTTCAGCCTTCTGGGAAAGAAATCAGCGGCTGTAGATCTCATCAATGCGCAGCTTTCTGAGCGGCCAAATGACCCAAGATTATGGTATATAAATCTTTGACAGTACCCTATTATACTCTCTTCGTGTTGGTTGTATATCTTATTAAAATGGCTGTGAAATACTGTAATCTTTATTGGGCTGTGAGGTGCCGTAATCATGTAATGCTTGGTATTGCTTTCAGGTGTTCACTTGGTGATGTTACGATTGATGACTCATGTTATGAAAAAGCCCTGGAAGTGTCAAATGATAAGTCAGTTCGTGCTAAGGTAGTGTGAGACACATGATTCTTATAGATATTCTCTCAGTCCACGCTCTAATTAACTCTCCTTCTTGTAGCGCGCTCTTGCTCGTAGCGCATACAATCGCGGTGATTTTGAGAAGTCAAAGATGTTGTGGTATGTAAAACAATTTGGTTCTGTTTCTTTATCTTTTCCTTGATAAACAGGGAATGAATTTATAAAACTTAACCCTTTAAGCTGATTTACTTTTGAGATGTCTCATATTTTTTCATTCTTGTATAGGGAGGCTGCAATGGCGTTGAATTCTCTGTACCCGGATGGTTGGTTTGCTCTTGGTGCTGCTGCGTTGAAGGTATCATCAAACTCTATCTTCTCTGATAGTTCAGTAGCAAGCTTTTCCATTCCAAATGTCATTTATATGAAAAAAACATATAAATTATTGTCACCATGGCTGGGAGAGATGCTAATATAACATCTCCGATATTATACCGTAGGCCAGGGATGTTCAAAAGGCACTCGATTCATTTACTTTTGCTGTTCAACTCGATCCTGACAATGGAGAGGCCTGGAACAACATTGCTTGTCTGTAAGCACTTCAGTTTCATAATCTGCTCTGTTTATGCTGAAATTGCAGAGAAGATTAAATACTTTTTTTCTTTTCACGCACGCGTTCGTATTAAACTCACCTCACTGCTCATCTATTTTTCACTTTCATATTGGGTGCAGGCATATGATTAAGAAGAAGAGCAAAGAATCATTCATCGCATTCAAAGAAGCGCTTAAATTCAAGTATATATATCTTTCCCTTACCATTTATAACTTGAGTTAAGAATTTGATAGCGTTAGTTATCTAAAAAACATCGTTGCATCAACAGGCGAGATAGCTGGCAGATGTGGGAGAACTTCAGCCATGTAGCTATGGATGTGGGAAATATTGATCAGGTAAAGGCACCTACATAACTATTTGATTACCTTTAGCTTAGGAGTTAGACGAGTTGGTTTCATCTGTGCTGTTTTTTTTTCTTTCGTTCAGGCCTTTGAAGCTATACAAAAGATACTGAGCATGAGCAAAAACAAGAGGGTTGATGTTGTTTTACTGGACCGTATAATGACAGAGTTAGAAAATAGGAATTCAGCATCGTCTTTATCGGTTGAAACTGAAGCTTCTTCTGATGAATCAACGGAGTCAAAACCGCGTGCTGCAACACCAGCTGAAACTCAGCGTCACTTAGAGTTGCTTGGGAAGATTATTCAGCAGGTTAGAAAAAACATTTTGATAGCTAGTATATTTCACTGTATTGTCTCATTGTCTGAGTTTTGAATGTGATTCTTGCTTATCTCTTTTTATAGATTGTCCGAACAGAAAGTACATCTGAAATATGGGGATTGTATGCAAGATGGAGTAGAATCAAAGGAGATCTTATGGTATGCAGCGAGGCATTGCTGAAACAAGTGCGCTCATATCAGGTATAAATGAGTCATAATTAATCAAAGCCGCTCTTTGATCTGTGAGCATCATTCTCAGCTCCATTTTGTGACATATCTCTGGCAGGGATCAGAACTGTGGAAAGACAAAGAGCGTTTCAAGAAGTTTGCAAGAGCATCGTTGGAGCTTTGCAGAGTCTACATGGAGATCTCACTGTCCACAGGAAGCAAGCGAGAGCTCTTTAGTGCTGAGATGCATTTGAGGAACACAATCAAACAGGTATAAACCAGTATTACTATTCATTAATCTCCACAATACTTGATAAGCTTTAATATGATGAGACTGAATAAATGGTGACATGTGTTTGTGTAGGCGACAGTGAGCTTCCCGGAAAGTGAGGAATTGAAGAAGCTCGAAAGTTGCCTTGAGGAGGTGAGAAATGCTCTGAAGAAGTGTGAAGAGACTACAAATACGAAAACATGAAAGAAGAAAGATACTCTAGTAGTAGTCTCTGGTCTGCGAGTGTTTGTAACATTTGTATCGTTTTTCTTGTTGTTTGGGTCAAAGACGATTCGTAGTCGTGGATCACTGGATTGGCTTCCTTTCTACCAATTATATTAGGACACGTGTACTATTATTCCCATAGAGGGGTCATTTTTGACGCGAAAACGCACTTCGAAAAAAAGAAAAAAAAATCTGTTGGTATGGTTTTGTTGCATCATCTCCATCCTCGAGTCTCGATCGCCGTATGGCCAGCTTACAATCCTCGCCGGAAAAGCCTCCAGGATGTGCTTTTGAGCATGAGATTTGGATTAACGCGAGATCTCTCTCTAAAGCGGTCCTTGGGCAAGTACTATTCCGTATCTCGACAACAACAGCTCACGTCGCCGATCTCCATGGCCACCAAGAGCGAGAATCTCGTGGAAACTTCGACGGAGGAGAAAGGTAAGGTAGATGAGGATAAGGAGGAAGAGATCTCACTCCCTCCGCCGCCGGAGAAACCAGAGGCTGGAGATTGTTGCGGTAGCGGCTGCGTACGGTGCGTTTGGGATGTGTATTATGAGGAGCTCGAAGAATACAACAAGCTTTCTAAACCCAGTTAGAATGATTCTCTTTCTTTTCGTCAAAAAATAATTTAACAGTTGATTGTTTTTGTGAATGTTCATTCTTTGAGAAGTCGAAGATGCTCTGTTTATGTTGAAACATGTTGGATCATTATATGTATATAACAAATAGTTGATGCTTTTGGCTTATAAAAAAACAAACGAGAAATCAATTTGGTCTATTCACAGGTCGATTGTAGATGCAGAGCCTTACTAGTTTTTACCTTTGAGGACCTATCACAAGAACAGAGATGTGGAGATAGAATTCTGGGTTCATCAAGTTGTTTACCACCCATGAAAACGGTATCTCTAGTTTCAATTCTATCCCTTGTATCCTTACCAGCTTGATTTCTCCCCTCGTCTCCTGCGACCCATCTGCTTCTTCTTCTCCACTCGTTTGAGCTCTGTCTCCACTGTACTCCGGGAGGAGACTTTCCATAGCGTCACGTAGAGTAAAGCATTTCCCTGTTAGATACTGGAACTAATCAGTTATCTTACACAAGAGAGATTCAAGTACAGGTCCATAAAGCCAATCTATTATTGGTGAAGATACTAAGAACAATGCGGCGGATCTTTAAGCTGAAAAATTATTTACCTTTTTCTTTGAGGAACTCAACAGGGCGATTCATGTACGAAATCTCATCCCATGTATCGATCTCAGGCACATCTTCAAGATTCTCGAAATTTTGACTTACACTTCGAACATACAGCCGAACAGGAATCCTTGCTGAAACAATGATCATCACAAGTCAAGAACATTAGGAAACCATTACTTTGCGAGGAGGTCATTATTCTATTCCTAAGTTGTTTCTGTTACACGATTTATTAGATGAGGGATACTACTATTTACAGCCAGCGTTTCTAACTAGGTTTATGTCACTTCAAACTGAATCTAAACATTTGAAGCTGAGGTTATAGTTGGCAAACCTGTCTTAACTTGTCCAGCCACATCTATCTCAGTCCCACCACCTTGTCGAGATACTGGAGATGACAAACTTTCTTTTCTTGAAAACTCATCTTCGATATTTCCCATTTTAAGCTTGGGTAATAACCTTGTGTAGGCATCAAGATCACCTGCCAAACCATCAGTTTTCAGAACTCGAAGTCATAGATATATCCAAAGGTTGTATACCAAGATTGATGAAGCAGATAGTAAAATTTGACAATGCTGAATGCAAAAGCTGTGTCTAGTGGCGGTTAGAGTTATAACCAGAAGTATTGCTGTAACAAGAATGATATTGGATATGCGATTCATTTTTTAATATATGCTTAACATGGACCACTCGTACCGTTCATGACAGAAGTCCACAGATCCTCTTGATCACTCTGAGACATATTCATAACATTCTTGCAGTTTCCATTGATAATATATGCCGCCTGCAGGAGTAAAGCATTGTTATAAAATAGCAGACAGGAGAAGCCTATGTCTACTCCACTAGGGAATGACCAATCAAATTCAGCAAATTTTTTTTTTATCATTCGCTGTCATTTGCCAGTTATAGATCTTCGACAGCCTATGAAATTCTATAACCCTCAGAACTTAACTTAACATACGGAAATGGTAATCATGGTGGCAGACAGAGATGTAAACGGTTGTAATAGATCAAAATGTGGAAGAATGCCATAAGCTTGTTCTACAACGTCAAATATACTGGAAGAGTATGCACTGTTTTATTTGGGAAGCAAATACGTTTCACTTAAAGTAAAAAAGAAAAGTAGAGAAGTTTTGACAAACCTCTTTCAAAGAGTTAACAAAGTTCCACTTGGCAGAATCTTCTCCTTCACATGGAATCAGTACGTTGCTAGGATATCCCTAAAGTGTATCTGCAAGTAAAAGTTTCTAAAACCCTCAAGAACAGCAAAAGATAGAAAGGAAAACTAAGGTTTGTGTATCCTAATTCAGTGTCTCTCAAACAAAAGAAGCTAATGAAGCTGAGATATAAGAAAGAAAGGTCACAGTGAGGTTCCAAGGTCTTTCAGATTCAGCGCATAGGAGATCAAAAAGAACACCTGTTGGTATATACCTGCATTACAAACAAGACTCACCTCTCCATTTAAAAACATATCACACAAAAAGCAGTTACTCCTATTATATGGTAACAGATTGAACAGTGGGAGTAGTACCATTTAAGAGGAACGCCTTTGTAATCGAACCAGATTGAGTCTTCCCAGGAGGAAGTGAATCCTTGAAGTAAGCTTTATCAGAGGAACTAACAGAGGCAGTACCCTATCCTTGGTGCTAACACCTGAGTGCAAAACATAAAGAGAGAGCTTAGATCTTCGTATGCTCTATCTCGAGCTTAACAACATTCCCTCAGTCAAATCCAATCCTCTAATGCAACTGTTCCTCCTCTCAAACAAATTGATCATCAAAAACGATATGATTCAAACCTAAAACCCCAAATTCGATGGTGATCCAACTAACACAATCGTAGAAACAAAGAGAGAATCGATTACGAGAGCAGGAGGAGAGCAGTGAGAAGCGACTTCGGATTTGTGGAGATGAATCTGCAGCGGAATTGCTCCTTCCCATACATACTCATAGCTGCCTTCTCATTCGCCTCGCCGCGCTTCTCTCTTCTTCGTCCTTCTCTTCGA